>NC_068392.1:23904588-23938326 GCF_023724105.1 Carassius gibelio
ACAAATAAATGATTGCCAGGACAATATCAAGCAAGAAAATTCGATTATATCAATACTAGACATGACTATGTATCCTATAGTTATGAAAAGACATACACAATAAGTGATTATACATGATAGTCAAATGTGTGGGTTACACATAAATGAATATGGAGTTAAGCAATGGAACGATTCATTTAGAAGTCTTTTTGAGTTCATTCTGGTCCATATATAATGTATAAAAAGCAGTTTCTTTGCCATTCTCTGGCAAAGGGACTTTTCTGTGAAGACAAAGGTTTAAAGCCCTTCCCCCTTAGGAATTTCAGTCTGGTTCTGCTGGGTGGGGGGAAGTCAATGCAAGTATTTAACTTGATCTCCTGGGTTTACATGTGATGTCCAGCGTTGCATTTCAATCACGAACAATAAATCTGACAATCTCTTCTTCGAATTAAAATTGTCAATAATTGTTCTATTGGTGTTAATGTTGAAAGCTGTTGTGTGAACAAGTTGGTTGGTTGGTTATCTTGCTTGGTTCTTGTGGCACTAGAACTGATTTATGACTTCCTGAGGAGTTCGGCTCTCGTTTCAATGCACACAGCTCTGATAGACTCTTTAATTTGTCTGGTTCGACTCATTTCTGCTACATATATCCCCCTTTCGATCGGCAAGGTGTTTAGATGAAGACATCGTCGATCGCTGGAGAAACAAAGGCAGAAGAAGCAGACAAACACAGCAAACAGCAAGACAACACCTCCATGACAGTAACTGTACTGGTGCAGGCATCAGGTTATTTAGGTACACGTGGTTAAGTTCAATTAGTCAATGTAGTTTAGCACATTGAGGATAGTTTAGATCGTTTTGGAAATTGTTGTTTTATTTTGATTCATCAATCAAATTTGTGGTTAACTTTGTTTGGTTCTTCTAGGTTGTCTTACTTTACACATTTACCGTTAGTTTTCTAGTAATTTCATTTTCAATTCAATGAATCGACCTATCATGCATGGAGCTCTCTGGCTTCCATTCAGTTTAGAGTGGCTGGCGGATATTAGGTGTTGCGAGTCAATCCTAATATCAGACCTTCGACCCTCGCAGGGTGTCTAGGCATTTCACCTACTCAGGAAAGAGGGGAAGGAGAAGGATAGGTAAAAGAAGAGCAAAACAAAACAAGGCTGCTGTGGGTTTTCCTAGCATGGGTTACAACTACTATTGAGCTAGGATGTCAGGTGCAGCTAGTGTGTTATGAACCTTAATTTAGTGTCAGGTGTTCTACCTATTGTGAGGATGGCTGCACGTTTCTTCATGGTGGGTATGTGTAACTTTGTTACACTAAAAGTTTGATATTCTACCTGTGGGAAGAATATGTTTGTTGACTGTGTTATCAGTAGATGTGTTTACCTCTGGGTGTAGGTAATGTTGTGTGTGTTACTGGTGTAGTGCATGTGTGGTCAGATCTGTTCAAGTCTGTGTTGTCTCCCCCTTTTTCTAGCATGTCACTGAAAACTGGCTCTCTGCATCCTTGGCTTGGATGAGGGCGTGTCCATGGTCTAATGGGGGTCAGTCCAGCAAGGCAGTAAGTTCTTTGGCAGACAGTCGGAGGCAGTTTGGCATGGCTGTGTGAAGCTGGGTTGCAAAACCTTGTCTCCTATGTTGCATCCTTCTTGTGATGCCTTCTGGCTGTAGCAGACTTTCTGACCTTCTGTGCTCTGGTGGTTGCTGTTGCACAGACAGGGAATTTGGTACTTGGAGTTGGAGTTAATTTGACAGTTTGTTAGTGACTGAGGTGATGTCCTTTAGTACCTCAGATTTTTCATCAACAGTTGGCCGTGAAAGACTTGTTCATTCTGGGTTGTTGTTGAACAGGTGCTTGTCATCTCTGATGTGGTGCACCAGGTGATCACCGGCCTTCCGTTCTTTCGCTGGTCACAGCGAGCACGACTCAACTTTGTGGTCATATGCATGTAAATTGTCTTGAAGGAACTCTCTTAGTTGTTCCATGACTTGTTCCGTGTCTTCTAATGGTAGAATTAGAGTGGTGCTGAGGTGGGTTTTGTTGTCGCTTACCCACACGAGTTGCTCTTGGATGAGTCAGGTGATTACCTTTGGATATCTGGTTAGGTTTCCAGATGTTATCCTTTTGGTTTCTTGAGAAGCGTGGCTGGTCCCATGGATTTTTCCAGCAGTTGGGCTGAAAGCGGTCGTGGATATGGGCGTCACATTCTCTGTGCTCTTGATGGAAGACTCTGGTGTTGTGATGCCACTGGGTGTCGTCCAGTGCAAGGCTTGAGTCTTTGTTGACAGAGTTCAAGAGTATGGAGGTTTTGCTACCTTTCTTTGAGGCCAACTTCTGTTTGTTATAGGCCTTCTGTGTAAGGTACGCAACAGTTGGATGGTCATGGAGTTCGGACAGGCCATGACACCTAGATGGTGACTGACTCCAGGGTGCAGATTTCTTAGGAAGAGGCTTTTGAAGTTCACATCCTCTTCAAGGTCAGGGCTGTTGTGTGCACCGAAGTAGGCTTGTCGGAGTCGGTTGTAGTAAGCTTGTGGAGTCCAAGGCAGTTTTTGGTTTCCAAGGCAGTTAACAGTCCATGTTCAGACTCTGGGTCTGTAAACTCTTTAATCAGGACCTCACAAAGTCGCTGGTAGTTTGACTTTGTTTGACTGGGCTGTCGATCTAGAAAGTTTCGTACCTCGGAGCTGGAGGTGGCTCTAAGGAGGTATAACCAGTCTCTGTCAGTCACATGAGGTCTCACTTCCAGTTGAAATTCGATATCTCGCAGGTAAGCTTGGATGTCGGGGCTCTCTGTGGAGTCCGGGTTGAACCTGCTGATGTTTTCAGACAGCTTGTTGAGGTCTTTGATTGTCATCCCGTGTGCAGCTTCAAGGCCTTGGACGGGAGGTTTTCTTTCGTTGGCAGGAAAGGGTTGTGTTGCGAAGGCAGGTGAGGTTTTGGGTTGTGGCCCTTCGCTCCTTTCGTCATATGCCAGTTCTTGGACGTGGGACTCTGCTCTGCTCAGCAGTGATGAGGCTAAGAGAGGTTTCTCTTTCCTTGGCTCTTGTTTGTGCTTGTAAGCATTTTGGAGTTCTTTTCTGACCATGTAGAGCTCATCGTTGGTATCGTCTAGTTGTTGGGTCAGATTGTCCATTTCAGTTCTGTACCTTTCAAGGTGGTCTTTCAAAGCACTGATTTCAGAGTTCTTGTTTCTGATGTCTAGCTTGGCTTTCTCTAGTAGCTGTTCGGCATACTGGAGTCTGTTTACCAGGTCTTTCTGAGCAGCCGTTGTATGTTGCTGGTCGAGCTGAGCTGCTGCCAGGGCTGCTAGGAGCTTCATAACTTGTTCTGTTGTATCCTGCTCCCTCTCGCTGGGTGCTTTGAGTTGATTTTGAACTTTCACTTCCAGCTTGTCTATGCGACGTTGAGCACGTGTCAGCTCCTCTTGAAGGTTGGTGATGTGCTTGTCGCTCAGTTTCAGCTGGGTTGTGAAGGCATAGCTTAGTGAGCTCGTGATCTTGACTAGCTCCTCGTGGTTGTTGTTCTGGCTTGAATCTTGTGTCAGGAATCTTCTCAGGATTAGGATTATTATTAAAAATAATAACAGTTCAAATGTCTTTGGAGTGAAGCTGTCTGTCATGCCTCTCAGCCACATGTTCACATCTTCCCCATGGGAAATGGGGTCTGCAGTCTGCGGCATGTTGGCACGCTGGGGAGAAGAGAGACTGACACAGATCTGTGTGGAGTAAAAGCCTATGTGTGGTGGGACAACTAAGTGTTGTATCAGTGATTGTGAACCACTAGTGAAATGTGGTGATGACTGTGTTGGTCTCAGGGTGTCTAAGTAGACTAGAGATGCGAAGACTTTGTCACTCTAATGAGGAAGAGGAAAAGAGAGACAGAGGTGAAAAACAAATTCAAATGACAAGCAAAATTTCAGTTTTTCAATTGAGGAAAATTATTTTTTCCAATTAAATGTTATCAAAAACGTAAACAATATTATTATATTTCTTGCTTTGGACAAAAGAATACAATAATAATTCTGATATCTCTTTTCTTAGTCTGACAGGATTGACACCGTACACCTTTCAGTTGGACCGCTCACCAGGGAGTCAGCGAAGGCGACAGTTGCTCAACACGTATCTCTATTAAATTGATCTCAACGTTGGATGAGATGCTAAAACTTGGATTGCGTTTCCAAATGTAGGGAGGTTAGGAAGAACAAATGAGAGGATGATTACAATCAAATTCATAAGGATGATTCGTCGTCTTTGGCACGATTGTGTATTTACTTCACTTAGAATTGATTGATGGTTCTTACATGTCCTACAAAAGTAAAAAGAGAAGAGGAAAGTAAAGGAGAGAGAGGATGGAGATGGTAAGTCTCAGTAGCGGTTATCTCAACTACAAGGAGAGCGTTGTGTTAGTTGCTGCACAACTAATCAAACAAAATAAACTTTAAGTGAAAGAGAGTTGTCTTTCTAATTTATTTGAACTCGTAGTGAGGGATAACAATGTCTCCTTTTAGGGCTCAGGTTTGTCGTTCCCAGGCTAGGATACACAAAAGAAATGGTAAGAAATAGGAAAATTAAAAAAATTAATAAAATGGGCAAAATATGCAAAAATGAAATTAAAAAGAGGAAATCAATACGTAAAACAATAGTGGTTAAGTGTATAACCAAAAAAGGAAGAGGGGTAAAACGCATTCAAATAAGTAAAGGTCTGAATAGCATATATTCAGAAGGGTAATAAATAAATTAGGAAGAATAAGTTTACTTTAACTTCCAAAGTTCAAGGCTTATTCATTCCTAAAATAATTAGACCCAAAAGAGAATACTAGAAATAAAAGATCATATGAAATGATCTGAGAGGGAAATTTTAAATGCTTCCAAATAAATTTAATGTTTCAATTAAAGTTCAATTTGACAATTAATAATTATGAGTCAGTATTTCCCTTTCTAGTAAAATGAAAATAAGTGGTCCAGTGAGAAAAGAGAGCGATAAAAAGAAAGAGACTAACAAGTGTTAGTTAAGATGTTTAAAATGGTTAAATCACGTCAGCGTTGCCCAAACTCACATTATTCTACCACTGGATGGTAATGCTAACGGCTAACCTTTGAGGCTAGTGGCTTTAGTATAGACTTCAATGTAAATGCAATGGTTTCGTTAGCTTAGCGACACCGCGGAGTTTGTGCGCTGCACGTGCACAGTTCAGAGTTGCTCCGGAAGTACGTTAAGGCTTCCGGGTCACGGTCGTCACTATGGCAACCAAAACACATTCTAGTGGATTAGCACATGAATCGTTGCATTGTTGCAAATACAGTTAAGCATGTTACATGAAATGTTGGCTCATTTCAACACTGTACAAATAACAACACCGCCTTTCAGTTGGTTTTGCGATGTGGCACTTAAACTTTCAGTTTGTATAGAGTTACATTTATCTTAATTCAAATAGCAGCTTCCTGCTGTAGTTATTATATCAATCTCAGCAATTTGAATCTCCGTGCCAGTTTTTCTGGACACAAACATAAAAGTTTTCCTTCGCTGTTGGTACACAGTTAAAATATACTTGATCAAGCTTTTAAAACACTCCCATTTAAATTACTCTCGGACACACGCAGTGTTACGCGAGATTGCATTCACTTTGTGAACGGATACAAATGGGCAAACATTGTTCTCTAATGTTTAATGTTAACTTAGGGGAGTCGAATATCAAATTTGATTCGGCAGTGGAACACGCACTGGCAATCAAATTATATGAAATATGAATACGGGTGTCATGGTCTTGTCATGATCCTGTTTCTATCTCTCTCTTTTTCTCTCTCTGTCTCCCCCTGCTGGTTTCTCCCCTCCTGTCTCCCTCGCTCTTCGCTTCTGTGTCACAGCTGTCTTCACTTCTCATTAAGGTAATTTCCCCTCCACCTGGTTCTCATCCTGCCTCGTTATTTGGGCTACTTCTCCCCTCTCGTTCTCGTGTCTCTTTGTCAGATTGTTACTTCCGAATGAAGCTGTTGTCTTTGGCGTCTTCACTAGAAGTTGGTCTTGTCCTGTCCTGTCCTGTATAGTCGGGGTTGGGTTAGTTTACTGCTATCACTGCCCGTATTTCTCTGTGCTCACCATTTGCACCCCACAGAACCTTACCTGCTGTCCAACGCCACGGCCTCCCCGCTCTGCGAGCTCCGATCTCCGGTTCTCCCCTGAGCCCGGTCAAGCCTCCGCCTCGCCAGCCTGCTGGTCGTTCCAGCCACAGAGGTTACCTGTGTTATTTATACCCAACCTTCGGGCCTTCCTCGGTTCTCATCTTTTGTACTCCTTGGTTGGATTTACCTGTGGCTTTCCCTTGTTTAATTAAAGACTGTCATTTTGCCCTCGCATTTGAGTCCTCTCTCTCCAATAACCATCACAGAACAATCTGACCATTATGATGGACTCAGCGAGTGGCAGCCCGTTCCAGGCCGCCGTTGAGCACCAGGGCATCCTCCTCGGGAAGCATGAGGAGGACATCTCCGCTACCCGACACGCCGTCGGTGCTTTGGGCACCCAGATATCCGAGCTGTCCAGCCAGGTCCACAACCTCCGTCTCCAGCCTTCCGCCTCTCATTGTCCTCCTGTTCAGACGGAGCCTCGGATAAATAATCCTCCGGCCTATTCGGGTGAGCCAACACAGTGCCGCGCTTTCCTTACCCAGTGCGAGGTGGTTTTCTCGCTCCAGCCCGTCATATATGCTAAGGAGAGGGCCAAGGTTGCTTTCGTTCTTTCACTCCACCACGGGCGGGCTCGCGAGTGGGGAACGGCCAACTGGGAGACTGAGGCGGAGTGCATCTCAAGCTTTGAGCGTTTTAAGGAGGAGATGATCCGGGTCTTCGACCGCTCCGCCTACGGAGAGGAGGCTTCCCGTCGGCTTTCCACACTTCGGCAGGGGAGACGATCCGTGCCGGATTTCTCCATTGAGTTCCGGACCCTCGCTACCACCTGCGGGTGGAACCAACCCGCTCTGACCGCTCGCTTCCTGGAGGGCTTGTCTCCAGAGGTGCGGGACGAGGTCCTCGTCCGTGAGATCCCCGCCCGGCTCGACGACCTTATCGACCTGGCCATCCATGTGGAGAGACGGTTTGATCAACGCCGTCGTGCTCATCGCCTGGAGGAGAGTCTCTTCTCGCCGCCTCGTGTCAGCCCCTCCCACTCAGAACCTGAACCCATGCAGCTGGGCGGCCTGCGTATCTCATTTAAGGAGCGTCAGAGGAGGATTTCTAACCGCCTCTGTATGTACTGTGCTAGTGCCTGTCACTTTGTGTCTTCATGTCCGGTAAAAGCCTAGCTCGCCAGTAGGAGGAGGGTTACTGGCGAGCGCTACCACTAAGACTATCCCTTCCACTTCCTGCACGACACTTCCAGCGCATTTCCAGTGGGCGGGGTCGTCAGCCTCCTGTGCGGCCTTAATCGATTCTGGGGCAGAGGGAAACTTTGTGGATGAGAAGTGGGCACTCCAACAAGGTATTCCGCTCACACCGCTAAGGGACTCCACCCTTTTATTTGCCCTTGATGGCAGCGCCCTACCTAGGGTACAGAAACAGACTATCCCATTAACTCTGACCATTTTGGGCAACCATAAAGAGACAATTTCCTTTTTTATTTTTCAGTCTCCTTTTACTCCTTTAGTACTGGGGCACCCCTGGTTAGAACTTCACAATCCACACATTGACTGGGCTAAGGGGTCTGTTTTGTCTTGGAAGTTGTCATGTCATGTTAAGTGTTTAGCCTCGGCTGTTCCCCCGTGTCTTCTGTTTCTGTGTTGCAGGAGGAGATGGGAGATCTGACTGGGGTACCGGAGGAGTATCACGATTTGCGGGGGGTTTTCAGTCGTTCTCGAGCCATGTCTCTTCCGCCCCATCACCCGTATGACTGCGCTATTGATCTCCGCCCGGGGACCACGTCCCCTCGGGGTAGGCTCTACTCTCTTTCCGCTCCCGAACGGGAGGCTTTAGAGAATTATTTATCCGCCGGCGCCGGATTCTTTTTTGTCAAGAAAAAGGACGGCTCTATGCGTCTTTACCAAGCTCGACCTACGTAACGCTTACCATCTCGTACGCATTAGGGAGGGGGACGAGGGGAAGACCGCCTTTAACACGTCCCTTGGCCACTTAGAGTATAGAGTTCTTCCCTTCTGATTGGTTAACGCCCCCGCTGTCTTTCAAGCTCTGATCAATGACATCCTTCGGGATATGCTCAATTTATTCGTTTTTGTCTCGATGACATTTTGATTTTTTCGCCCTCTCTCCAGATTCACGTGCAGCACGTTCGCCGAGTTCTCCAACGTTTGCTTGAGAATCGACTCTTTGTTAAGGCCGAGAAGTGCTCCTTTCATGCTTCGTCTATAACGTTTCTAGGCTCCGTTATCTCAGCAGAGGGGATCAGTATGGACCCTACCAAGGTCCAGGCCGTGCTCGATTGGCCCGTCCCTGATTCTCGTGTCTCGCTACAGCGCTTTCTCGGTTTTGCTAATTTCTATCGCCGCTTTATGCGCAACTTCAGCCAGGTGGCCGCGCCACACACCGCCCTCACTTCGGTTAAGTCTCGTTTCGGTTGGTCCGGTTCTGCGCAGGAGGCGTTTGACCGGATAAAGACCCTTTTTACGTCCGCGCCCATCCTCCTCACTCCAGATAGCTCAAGACAGTTTATCGTTGAGGTCAATGCCTCCGAGGTAGGGGTGGAAGCCGTTCTTTCCCAGCGGTCAGCGTCGGATAATAAGATACACCCTTGCGCGTATTTCTCCCACCGCCTCTCCCCCGCTGAACGTAATTACGATGTCGGGAATCGTGAGCTCCTCGCCATCCGCCTGGCATTGGGTGAGTGGCGGCAGTGGTTAGAGGGTTCCTCTGTCCCTTTTATTGTTTTGACTGATCATCGCAATTTAGAATACATTCGATCCGCCAAGAGATTGAACTCGCGTCAGGCTCGTTGGGCCCTTTTCTCTACGCGTTTTGATTTTGTCATTTCATACCGTCCGGGCTCTAAGAACGGTAAGCCGGACGCGTTGTCTCGACTTTTCGATCCCTCGAGGAGATTATTCCTCCCGGTCGGGTAGTGGGGGCTACGGTCTGGGGAATCGAGAGACAGGTTAAGCGCGCACTCTCTCACGTCGCTACTCCCCGTAACTGCCCTAGGGGCAGCCTCTTTGTCCCAGTTCCCACACGATTAGCAGTTCTTCAATGGGCCCATTCCTCTAGACTAGCGGTTCAAGGTACTATCGCATTTATCCACCAGCGTTTCTGGTGGCCCTCTTTAGAATGTGATGCGCGCCGTTTTATCGCCGCCTGCTCTGTTTGTGCCCAGACCAAGGCGGGCAATTCCCCACCTGCTGGTCTCCTCCGGCCGCTACCTGTTCCCTCTCGCCCGTGGTCCCATATCGCTCTCGACTTTATCACCGGTCTTCCGCCCTCGGTCGGTAAAACTGTCATCCTGACGGTAGTCGACCGCTTTTCTAAATCGGCGCACTTCATTGCCCTTACCAAACTGCCCTCTGCTAAGGAAACGGCCCAGATTATGATTGATAATGTGTTTAAGTTTCATGGGTTGCCCACCGACGTCGTGGCCGATAGGGGTCCGCAATTCCCCTCGCAGTTCTGGAGAGAATTTTGCCGTCTCATAGGGGCCACTGCTAGCCTTTCCTCGGGTTTTCACCCACAGACTAATGGCCAGGCCGAGCGAGCCAATCAGATTGTTGCCCGCATGCTCCGCAGTCTAGCCTTTCGGAATCCCTTGTCTTGGGCCGAACAGCTTTCCTGGGCTGAGTATGCTCATAATTCCCTCCCTTCCTCGGCCTCTGGTATCTCTCCCTTTCAATGTTGCCTCGGCTATCAACCGCCCTTATTTTCATCCCAAGAGACCGATTCTTACTGCCCGTCCGTTCAGACCTTTATCAGTCGTGTAAGCGAACCTGGAAGAGGGTGAGATCTGCACTATGTCGTTCTAAGAGACGCATGTGTGTGGCTGCTAATAGATTGCGTGTCAAAAGTCCTCGCTATGTCGCGGGTCAGAAGGTTTGGCTTTCTACATCTAATTTACCCCTCCAGTCTGACTCCCGTAAACTGGCCCCCCGCTTCATCGGACCGTTCTGCATTATCAAGATCGTTAACCCTGTCGCCGTCAAACTCCGGTTGCCGCAGAATCTTCGTCGTGTTCACCCGGTGTTTCACGTTTCCTGCATTAAACCGGTCTCCCGCTCCCCCCCCACAACGGGGGCTTTGATAAATAGATTGAGGAACACGCTCAAAACTATTCTTTATTCACCGATTTATATCCCTTTTGAAACACTAACAGTTTAGCTCCGTTCAGCAAACAGTGACTGAGATAGCGTTTGAGACACTGGAACACGCAGTGAAATCAAATCAGCTATAAAACAAGGCATTACACAAATGGGGAACACGCTCAATTTCTACCTTATTGTACGATCTCAGATGTTTACTTTTAAGTTCACTTACTGCTGTTAACATTGAAGAGACGGACTTGAGTTAAAGTCTCCTCTAGCTCCTTTCATTCAAGCGGGAGGGCGCTCACTGCTTACGTCATGGGTCACACAAACACACACACATACTCAGGTCTCGCAAGCTTCTCATCTTTCATTCATTTAGCAAAATCAAAGATTAAATAACTTGGTTTATGCTCACAATTTAGATTAAACTGCCCGCATTTTTCTCCACCATAATAAAATGTAACGGAAACAGGTCAATTTACCTCAAAGGGAATCATTTTAAAGGAATTTGAACAGAATCACTGTTTCACGGCTGTTCACGGAGACGCCCTGCGATTCACTGAACAAGCCATTTAACATCAAATCTGCGCTGGATACTAATATCCAAACTATAGTGAAAACACTATTAATTAGCACAGTAACAAGATCGGCAGTTTAAGACATTAACTTGTAAGCACAAAACACAAGATACTTCTCTTTTCAATATGAATAAGGCTTTATTAGATAAATCTAAGACATATAAACCAATCTAACACATAAACGCACGCACACACACACACATTCACACAAGTTGCAGGAAGGTCGAAAGTTAGGGAAAGATGAGTTTAAGAGAATGGAAATATGGAATCCCAAGTTCACAGCAATACGTTAAATTGCATAAACATGAACAACCATCAATCACGTAATTAGCGCTCGCATTGAGTTCCTCAATGAGGTTAAAATTATATTAGATACACCAGTAAAGGTCACAGTCTGGAGGTAAAGTTACTTGCATCTCCTGTGAAGAAGGAGCCTCGGTGAAAGGGCTATCCCGAGGTCGTTGATTGGCTGGAAGTTCAGTCTCTGAAATGACGTCTTGGGTAGCCCGTGGTTGTTGGGCGTTGGCTGAAAGTGCAGAGTCGTGTGCGCTGGTTGAAGTTGAACGGACGTTACAAAACTTAACTCAGAACACGAAACTCTTAAACGGAAAAGAAAAGAAACAAAGTTTGACGAGACTAGGTTGTGTTCCTTCTCATCGTGGCATAGTAGCAGCAGGCAGGCACACTGGAACCGCGCTCAAAGAACAATGATGACTAACCGCATGGCTAGATGCTACAAGCTAAAGCTAGGTAGCAAAGCTACAAGCTAAAAGCTAAGAGCAGGCATGACTAATAGCATGACTGATAGCACGAGCAAGGCTGGAACTAAAAGGCAGACTAATAGCTGACATGGCTAATAGCAGCAGCTAGGGACTAAAAGCAGACTAAAAGCAAAATTTCATGGTGTCCAAAGTATTTAAACTTCCTTGTTGGCCACCCCTCAAATGTTGCCTTGACCAATCAGATATGGTCTTGGGTCTGGGCTATCATAAATCATTTGTTTATCTTCCCAAGCATGTGGTTCTTGCCTCACAGGGTCTAATTTTGGACATGATTCCTATAACATGATTATGATATATTTTACAAATAAATGATTGTCAGGACAATATCAAGCAAGAAAATTCGATTATATCAATACTAGACATGACTATGTATCCTATAGTTATGAAAAGACATACACAATAAGTGATTATACATGATAGTCAAATGTGTGGGTTACACATAAATGAATATGGAGTTAAGCAATGGAACGATTCATTTAGAAGTCTTTTTGAGTTCATTCTGGTCCATATATAATGTATAAAAAGCAGTTTCTTTGCCATTCTCTGGCAAAGGGACTTTTCTGTGAAGACAAAGGTTTAAAGCCCTTCCCCCTTAGGAATTTCAGTCTGGTTCTGCTGGGTGGGGGGAAGTCAATGCAAGTATTTAACTTGATCTCCTGGGTTTACATGTGATGTCCAGCGTTGCATTTCAATCACGAACAATAAATTTGACAATCTCTTCTTCGAATTAAAATTGTCAATAATTGTTCTATTGGTGTTAATTTTGAAAGCTGTTGTGTGAACAAGTTGGTTGGTTGGTTATGTTGCTTGGTTCTTGTGGCACTAGAACTGATTTATGACTTCCTGAGGAGTTTGGCTCTCGTTTCAATGCACACAGCTCTGATAGACTCTTTAATTTGTCTGGTTCGACTCATTTCTGCTACAATATGACTTCTAAAACATTAAAAACTGTCTTACAGCATTGCAGAAAACATTTTATTTCATAGGACATAAGCATATTTCAGTTTGGCAAGATTTGCAATGAACATTGAATGAAGCAGCTCTAACTCACAGAGAATTAAGCTTTTGAGCAGATTTGGGCTAGATTTCACTTCATTTGAACAGAAGCACCATTTCAACATTACTGGTCTCAGAAACCTGTAAACTGACAATCTTGACCATTGCAGCTCAAACATAAGTTTTTGTGCATATAACTTCTAACACATTAAAAACAGTTCTACAGCATTGCAAAAATTTTGTATTTCATAAGGCATAAGCAGCATTTGAACAGAAGCACTATTTCAACATTACTAGACTCAGAAACCTGTAAACTGACAATCTTGAGCATTTGAAGTCCTAACATAAGTTTTTGTGCATATAACTTCTAACACATTAAAAACTGTCTTACAGCATTGCAGAAAACATTTTATTTCATAAGGCATAAGCATACTTCAGTTTGGCAAGATTTGCACTGAACATTGAATGAAGCAGCTTTCTCTAATAGAGAGACAAGCTTTTGAGCAGATTTGTGCTAGATTTCACTTCATTTGAACAGAAGCACTATTTCAACTGGACTCAGAAACCTGTAAACTGACAATCTTGAACAGTGAAGCTCTAACATTTGTTTTTGTGCAAATAACTTCTAACTCATTAAAAACTGTCTTACAGCATTGCAGAAAACATTTTATTTCATAAGACACAAGCATCTTTCAGTTTGGCAAGATTTGCACTGAACATTGAATGAAGCAGCTTTCTCTAATAGAGAGACAAGCTTTTGAGCAGATTTGTGCTAGATTTCACTTCATTTGAACAGAAGCACTATTTCAACATTTACTGGACTCAGAAATCTGTAAACTGACAATCTTGAGCATTTGAAGTCCTAACATAAGTTTTTGTGCATATAACTTCTAACACATTAAAAACAGTCCTACAGCATTGCAAAAACATTGTATTTCATAAGGCATAAGCAGCATTTGAACAGGAGCACCATTTCAACATTACTGGTCTCAGAAACCTGTAAACTAACAATCTTGAGCATTGCAGCTCAAACATAAGTTTTTGTGCATATAACTTCTAACACATTAAAAACAGTCCTACAGCATTGCAAAAACATTGTATTTCATAAGGCATAAGCAGCATTTGAACAGAAGCACTATTTCAACATTACTGGACTCAGAAACCTGTAAACTGACAATCTTGAGCATTTGAAGCCCTAACATAAGTTTTTGTGCATATAACTTCTAACACATTAAAAACTGTCTTACAACATTGCAAAATCATTGTATTTCATAAGGCATAAGCATCTCTCAGTTTGGCAAGATTTGCAATGAATATTGGATGAAGCAGCTTTCTCTAATAGAGAGACAAGCTTTTGAGCAGATTTGTGCTAGATTTCACTTCATTTGAACAGAAGCACTATTTCAACATTACTGCTCTCAGAAACCTGTAAACTGACAATCTTGAAAACTGAAGCTCTAACATTTGTTTTTGTGCATATAACTTCTAACTCATTAAAAACTGTCTTACAGCATTGCAGAAAACATTTTATTTCATACGACACAAGCATCTTTCAGTTTGGCAAGATTTGCACTGAACATTGAATGAAGCAGCTCTAACTCAAAGAGAAACAAGCTTTTGAGCAGATTTGGGCTAGATATCACTTCATTTGAACAGAAGCAGTATTTCAACATTACTGCTCTCAGAAACCTGTTTTTGTGCATATAACTTCTAACACATTAAAAACAGTCTTACAGCATTGCAAAAACATTGTATTTCATAAGGCATAAGCATCCTTCAGTTTGGCAAGATTTGCACTGAATATTGAATGAAACAGCTTTCTCTGATAGAGAGAAAAGCTTTTGAGCAGATTTGGGCTAGATTTCACTTCGTTTGAACAGAAGCAGTATTTCAACATTACTGCTCTCAGAAACCTGTTTTTGTGCATATAACTTCTAACACATTAAAAACAGTCTTAGAGCATTGCAAAAACATTGTATTTCATAAGGCATAAGCATACTTCAGTTTGGCAAGATTTGCACTGAATATTGAATGAAACCGCTTTCTCTGATAGAGAGACAAGCTTTTGAGTAGATTTGGGCTAGATTTCACTTCATTTGAACAGAAGCAGTATTTCAACATTACTGCTCTCAGAAACCTGTTTTTGTTCATATAACTTCTAACATATTAAAAAGTCTTAGAGCATTGCAAAAACATTGTATTTCATAAGGCATAAGCATCCTTCAGTTTGGCAAGATTTGCACTGAATATTGAATGAAACAGCTTTCTCTGATAGAGAGACAAGCTTTTGAGCAGATTTGGGCTAGATTTCACTTCATTTGAACAGAAGCAGTATTTCAGCATTACTGCTCTCAGAAACCTGTAAACTGACAATCTTGAGTATACAAGCTCAAACATAAGTTTTTGTGCATATAACTTCTATCACATTAAAAACAGTCTTACATCATTGCAAAAACATTGTATTTCATAAGGCATAAGCATCCTTCAGTTTGGCAAGATTTGCAATGAATATTGAATGAAACAGCTTTCTCTGATAGAGAGAAAAGCTTTTGAGCAGATTTGGGCTAGATTTCACTTCATTTGAACAGAAGCAGTATTTCAGCATTACTGCTCTCAGAAACCTTTTTTTGTGCATATAACTTCTAACACATTAAAAACAGTCTTAGAGCATTGCAAAAACATTGTATTTCATAAGGCATAAGCATACTTCAGTTTGGCAAGATTTGCACTGAATATTGAATGAAACCGCTTTCTCTGATAGAGAGACAAGCTTTTGAGTAGATTTGGGCTAGATTTCACTTCATTTGAACAGAAGCAGTATTTCAACATTACAGCTCTCAGAAACCTGTTTTTGTGCATATAACTTCTAACACATTAAAAACAGTCTTACAGCATTGCAAAAACATTGTGTTTCACAAGGCATAAGCATCCTTCAGTTTGGCAAGATTTGCAGTGAATATTGAATGAAGCAGCTTTCTCTGATAGAGAGACAAGCTTTTGAGCAGATTTGGGCTAGATTTCACTTCATTTGAACAGAAGCAGTATTTCAACATTACTGCTCTCAGAAACCTGTTTTTGTTCATATAACTTCTAACACATTAAAAAGTCTTAGAGTATTGCAAAAACATTGTATTTCATAAGGCATAAGCATCCTTCAGTTTGGCAAGATTTGCACTGAATATTGAATGAAACAGCTTTCTCTGATAGAGAGACAAGCTTTTGAGCAGATTTGGGCTAGATTTCACTTCATTTGAACAGAAGCACTAATTCAACATTACTGCTCTCAGAAACCTGTAAACTGACAATCTCTAGCATTGAAGCTCAAACATAAGTTTTGTGCATATAACTTCTAAACACATTAAAAACAGTCTTAGAGCATTGCAAAAACATTGTATTTCATAAGGCATAAGTATCCTTCAGTTTGGCAAGATTTGCACTGAATATTGAATGAAACAGCTTTCTCTAAAAGAGAGAAAAGCTTTTGAGCAGATTTGGGTTAGATTTCACTTCATTTGAACAGAAGCAGTATTTCAGCATTACTGCTCTCAGAAACCTGTAAACTGACAATCTTGAGTATAGAAGCTCAAACATAAGTTTTTGTGCATATAACTTCTATCACATTAAAAACAGTCTTACAGCATTGCAAAAACATTGTATTTCATAAGGCATAAGCATCCTTCAGTTTGGCAAGATTTGCACTGAATATTGAATGAAACCGCTTTCTCTGATAGAGAGACAAGCTTTTGAGCAGATTTGGGCTAGATTTCACTTCGTTTGAACAGAAGCAGTATTTCAACATTACTGCTCTCAGAAACCTGTTTTTGTTCATATAACTTCTAACACATTAAAAACAGTCTTAGAGCATTGCAAAAACATTGTATTTCATGAGACATAAGCATCCTTCAGTTTGGCAAGATTTGCACTGAATATTGAATGAAGCAGCTTTCTCTGATAGAGAGGCAAGCTTTTGAGCAGATTTGGGCTAGATTTCACTTCATTTGAACAGAAGCACTAATTCAACATTACTGCTCTCAGAAACCTGTAAACTGACAATCTCTAGCATTGAAGCTCAAACATAAGTTTTGTGCATATAACTTCTAAACACATTAAAAACAGTCTTAGAGCATTGCAAAAACATTGTATTTCATAAGGCATAAGTATCCTTCAGTTTGGCAAGATTTGCACTGAATATTGAATGAAACAGCTTTCTCTAAAAGAGAGAAAAGCTTTTGAGCAGATTTAGGCTAGATTTCACTTCATTTGAACAGAAGCAGTATTTCAGCATTACTGCTCTCAGAAACCTGTAAACTGACAATCTTGAGTATACAAGCTCAAACATAAGTTTTTGTGCATATAACTTCTGACACATTAAAAACAGTCTTACAGCATTGCAAAACAATTGTATTTCATAAGGCATAAGCATACTTCAGTTTGGCAAGATTTGCACTGAACATTGAATGAAGCAGCTTTCTCTAATAGAGAGACAAGCTTTTGAGCAGATTTGTGCTAGATTTCACTTCATTTGAACAGAAGCACTATTTCAACTGGACTCAGAAACCTGTAAACTGACAATCTTGAACAGTGAAGCTCTAACATTTGTTTTTGTGCAAATAACTTCTAACTCATTAAAAACTGTCTTACAGCATTGCAGAAAACATTTTATTTCATAAGACACAAGCATCTTTCAGTTTGGCAAGATTTGCACTGAACATTGAATGAAGCAGCTTTCTCTAATAGAGAGACAAGCTTTTGAGCAGATTTGTGCTAGATTTCACTTCATTTGAACAGAAGCACTATTTCAACATTTACTGGACTCAGAAATCTGTAAACTGACAATCTTGAGCATTTGAAGTCCTAACATAAGTTTTTGTGCATATAACTTCTAACACATTAAAAACAGTCCTACAGCATTGCAAAAACATTGTATTTCATAAGGCATAAGCAGCATTTGAACAGGAGCACCATTTCAACATTACTGGTCTCAGAAACCTGTAAACTAACAATCTTGAGCATTGCAGCTCAAACATAAGTTTTTGTGCATATAACTTCTAACACATTAAAAACAGTCCTACAGCATTGCAAAAACATTGTATTTCATAAGGCATAAGCAGCATTTGAACAGAAGCACTATTTCAACATTACTGGACTCAGAAACCTGTAAACTGACAATCTTGAGCATTTGAAGCCCTAACATAAGTTTTTGTGCATATAACTTCTAACACATTAAAAACTGTCTTACAACATTGCAAAATCATTGTATTTCATAAGGCATAAGCATCTCTCAGTTTGGCAAGATTTGCAATGAATATTGGATGAAGCAGCTTTCTCTAATAGAGAGACAAGCTTTTGAGCAGATTTGTGCTAGATTTCACTTCATTTGAACAGAAGCACTATTTCAACATTACTGCTCTCAGAAACCTGTAAACTGACAATCTTGAAAACTGAAGCTCTAACATTTGTTTTTGTGCATATAACTTCTAACTCATTAAAAACTGTCTTACAGCATTGCAGAAAACATTTTATTTCATACGACACAAGCATCTTTCAGTTTGGCAAGATTTGCACTGAACATTGAATGAAGCAGCTCTAACTCAAAGAGAAACAAGCTTTTGAGCAGATTTGGGCTAGATATCACTTCATTTGAACAGAAGCAGTATTTCAACATTACTGCTCTCAGAAACCTGTTTTTGTGCATATAACTTCTAACACATTAAAAACAGTCTTACAGCATTGCAAAAACATTGTATTTCATAAGGCATAAGCATCCTTCAGTTTGGCAAGATTTGCACTGAATATTGAATGAAACAGCTTTCTCTGATAGAGAGAAAAGCTTTTGAGCAGATTTGGGCTAGATTTCACTTCGTTTGAACAGAAGCAGTATTTCAACATTACTGCTCTCAGAAACCTGTTTTTGTGCATATAACTTCTAACACATTAAAAACAGTCTTAGAGCATTGCAAAAACATTGTATTTCATAAGGCATAAGCATACTTCAGTTTGGCAAGATTTGCACTGAATATTGAATGAAACCGCTTTCTCTGATAGAGAGACAAGCTTTTGAGTAGATTTGGGCTAGATTTCACTTCATTTGAACAGAAGCAGTATTTCAACATTACTGCTCTCAGAAACCTGTTTTTGTTCATATAACTTCTAACATATTAAAAAGTCTTAGAGCATTGCAAAAACATTGTATTTCATAAGGCATAAGCATCCTTCAGTTTGGCAAGATTTGCACTGAATATTGAATGAAACAGCTTTCTCTGATAGAGAGACAAGCTTTTGAGCAGATTTGGGCTAGATTTCACTTCATTTGAACAGAAGCAGTATTTCAGCATTACTGCTCTCAGAAACCTGTAAACTGACAATCTTGAGTATACAAGCTCAAACATAAGTTTTTGTGCATATAACTTCTATCACATTAAAAACAGTCTTACATCATTGCAAAAACATTGTATTTCATAAGGCATAAGCATCCTTCAGTTTGGCAAGATTTGCAATGAATATTGAATGAAACAGCTTTCTCTGATAGAGAGAAAAGCTTTTGAGCAGATTTGGGCTAGATTTCACTTCATTTGAACAGAAGCAGTATTTCAGCATTACTGCTCTCAGAAACCTTTTTTTGTGCATATAACTTCTAACACATTAAAAACAGTCTTAGAGCATTGCAAAAACATTGTATTTCATAAGGCATAAGCATACTTCAGTTTGGCAAGATTTGCACTGAATATTGAATGAAACCGCTTTCTCTGATAGAGAGACAAGCTTTTGAGTAGATTTGGGCTAGATTTCACTTCATTTGAACAGAAGCAGTATTTCAACATTACAGCTCTCAGAAACCTGTTTTTGTGCATATAACTTCTAACACATTAAAAACAGTCTTACAGCATTGCAAAAACATTGTGTTTCACAAGGCATAAGCATCCTTCAGTTTGGCAAGATTTGCAGTGAATATTGAATGAAGCAGCTTTCTCTGATAGAGAGACAAGCTTTTGAGCAGATTTGGGCTAGATTTCACTTCATTTGAACAGAAGCAGTATTTCAACATTACTGCTCTCAGAAACCTGTTTTTGTTCATATAACTTCTAACACATTAAAAAGTCTTAGAGTATTGCAAAAACATTGTATTTCATAAGGCATAAGCATCCTTCAGTTTGGCAAGATTTGCACTGAATATTGAATGAAACAGCTTTCTCTGATAGAGAGACAAGCTTTTGAGCAGATTTGGGCTAGATTTCACTTCATTTGAACAGAAGCACTAATTCAACATTACTGCTCTCAGAAACCTGTAAACTGACAATCTCTAGCATTGAAGCTCAAACATAAGTTTTGTGCATATAACTTCTAAACACATTAAAAACAGTCTTAGAGCATTGCAAAAACATTGTATTTCATAAGGCATAAGTATCCTTCAGTTTGGCAAGATTTGCACTGAATATTGAATGAAACAGCTTTCTCTAAAAGAGAGAAAAGCTTTTGAGCAGATTTGGGTTAGATTTCACTTCATTTGAACAGAAGCAGTATTTCAGCATTACTGCTCTCAGAAACCTGTAAACTGACAATCTTGAGTATAGAAGCTCAAACATAAGTTTTTGTGCATATAACTTCTATCACATTAAAAACAGTCTTACAGCATTGCAAAAACATTGTATTTCATAAGGCATAAGTATCCTTCAGTTTGGCAAGATTTGCACTGAATATTGAATGAAACAGCTTTCTCTAAAAGAGAGAAAAGCTTTTGAGCAGATTTGGGCTAGATTTCACTTCGTTTGAACAGAAGCACTATTTCAACATTACTGCTCTCAGAAACCTGTTTTTGTGCATATAACTTCTAACACATTAAAAACAGTCTTACAGCATTGCAAAACAATTGTATTTCATAAGGTATAAGCATCCTTCAGTTTGGCAAGATTTTCTCTGAATATTGAATGAAACAGCTTTCTCTAATAGAGAGAAAAGCTTTTGAGCAGATTTGGGCTAGATTTCACTTCATTTGAACAGAAGCAGTATTTCAGCATTACTGCTCTCAGAAACCTGTAAACTGACAATCTTGAGTATACAAGCTCAAACATAAGTTTTTGTGCATATAACTTCTATCACAATAAAAACAGTCTTACAGCATTGCAAAAACATTGTATTTCATAAGGCATAAGCATCCTTCAGTTTGGCAAGATTTGCACTGAATATTAAATGAAACAGCTTTCTCTAATAGAGAGACAAGCTTTTGAGCAGATTTGGGCTAGATTTCACTTCATTTGAACAGAAGCAGTATTTCAGCATTACTGCTCTCAGAAACCTGTAAACTGACAATCTTGAGTATAGAAGCTCAAACATAAGTTTTTGTGCATATAACTTCTATCACATTAAAAACAGTCTTACGGCATTGCAAAAACATTGTATTTCATAAGGCATAAGCATCCTTCAGTTTGGCAAGATTTGCACTGAATATTGAATGAAACAGCTTTCTCTGATAGAGAGATACAATGCTCTAACAGTCTTAGAGCATTGTATCTTTTTAATTGTGAGTGTAGTTGCATCTGTTCAAAGTTGCATTTTTATTAATTAGCTTGGGTTAAACTAATTTTACTTTGTTGGATCAGCAGCTATGCTAATGATGTCTGTATTTTGTTTCTATGTTTCGCCACGGGATTTACATCCCGTGGTAACTAGGATTTAAACAAGCTCCAGTCTGGATCCAGAACACCTGAGAAGAGATGATGCTGACCCTCAGAGGACCCCAGATGATGCTAACCTTGAATCAACAAACAGAACTAACAATTATTGCTAAATGTGTGACTGAATCATATAATAACTTAATTAATAATATTGATAGTTCATCGTCTATCTGACTACGTCTTGTATTATTATTATTATTTTTTCTAAAATCCTGTCAAATGTGCACAAACTACTAGCTACTACTAAATATTGTAGAAACATAATTTTCTGTAAAGTTGCTTTGTGACGATTTATTTTGTAAAAAGCGCTATACAAATAAACTTGAATTGAATTGAATTGAATTGAGAAAAGCTTTTGAGCAGATTTGGGCTAGATTTCACTTAGTTTGAACAGAAGCAGTATTTCAACATTACTGTTCTCAGAAACCTGTTTTTGTGCATATAACTTCTAACACATTAAAAACAGTCTTAGAGCATTGCAAAAACATTGTATTTCATAAGGCATAAGCATCCTTCAGTTTGGCTAGATTTGCACTGAATATTGAATGAAACAGCTTTCTCTGATAGAGAGACAAGCTTTTGAGCAGATTTGGGCTAGATTTCACTTCAATTGAACAGAAGCAGTATTTCAGCATTACTGCTCTCAGAAACCTGTAAACTGAAAATCTTGAGTATAGAAGCTCAAACATAAGTTTTTGTGCATATAACTTCTATCACATTAAAAACAGTCTTACAGCATTGCAAAAACATTGTATTTCATAAGGCATAAGCATCCTTCAGTTTGGCAAGATTTGCACTGAATATTGAATGAAACAGCTTTCTCTGATAGAGAGACAAGCTTTTGAGCAGATTTGGGCTAGATTTCACTTCGTTTGAACAGAAGCAGTATTTCAACATTACTGCTCTCAGAAACCTGTTTTTGTGCATATAACTTCTAACACATTAAAAACAGTCTTAGAGCATTGCAAAAACATTGTATTTCATGAGACATAAGCATCCTTCAGTTTGGCAAGATTTGCACTGAATATTGAATGAAGCAGCTTTCTCTGATAGAGAGACAAGCTTTTGAGCAGATTTGGGCTAGATTTCACTTCATTTGAACAGAAGCACTAATTCAACATTACTGCTCTCAGAAACCTGTAAACTGACAATCTCTAGCATTGAAGCTCAAACATAAGTTTTGTGCATATAACTTCTAAAAACATTAAAAACAGTCTTAGAGCATTGCAAAAACATTGTATTTCATAAGACATAAGCATCCTTCAGTTTGGCAAGATTTGCACTGAATATTGAATGAAGCAGCTTTCTCTGATAGAGAGACAAGCTTTTGAGCAGATTTGGGCTAGATTTCACTTCATTTGAACAGAAGCAGTATTTCAGCATTACTGCTCTCAGAAACCTGTAAACTGACAATCTTGAGTATAGAAGCTCAAACATAAGTTTTTGTGCATATAACTTCTGACACATTAAAAACAGTCTTACAGCATTGCAAAAACATTGTATTTCATAAGGCATAAGCATCCTTCAGTTTGGCAAGATTTGCACTGAATATTGAATGAAACAGCTTTCTCTGATAGAGAGACAAGCTTTTGAGCAGATTTGGGCTAGATTTCACTTCGTTTGAACAGAAGCAGTATTTCAACATTACTGCTCTCAGAAACCTGTTTTTGTGCATATAACTTCTAACACATTAAAAACAGTCTTAGAGCATTGCAAAAACATTGTATTTCATGAGACATAAGCATCCTTCAGTTTGGCAAGATTTGCACTGAATATTGAATGAAGCAGCTTTCTCTGATAGAGAGACAAGCTTTTGAGCAGATTTGGGCTAGATTTCACTTCATTTGAACAGAAGCACTAATTCAACATTACTGCTCTCAGAAACCTGTAAACTGACAATCTCTAGCATTGAAGCTCAAACATAAGTTTTGTGCATATAACTTCTAAAAACATTAAAAACAGTCTTAGAGCATTGCAAAAACATTGTATTTCATAAGACATAAGCATCCTTCAGTTTGGCAAGATTTGCACTGAATATTGAATGAAGCAGCTTTCTCTGATAGAGAGACAAGCTTTTGAGCAGATTTGGGCTAGATTTCACTTCATTTGAACAGAAGCAGTATTTCAGCATTACTGCTCTCAGAAACCTGTAAACTGACAATCTCTAGCATTGAAGCTCAAACATAAGTTTTGTGCATATAACTTCTAACACTTTAAAAACAATCTTACAGCATTGCAAAAACATTGTATTTCATAAGGCATAAGCATCCTTCAGTTTGGCAAGATTTGCACTGAATACTGAATGAAACAGCTTTCTCTGATAGAGAGACAAGCTTTTGAGCAGATTTCGGCTAGATTTCACTTCATTTGAACAGAAGCAGTATTTCAGCATTACTGCTCTCAGAAACCTGTAAACTGACAATCTTGAGTATAGAAGCTCAAACATAGGTTTTTGTGCATATAACTTCTATCACATTAAAAACAGTCTTACAGCATTGCAAAAACATTGTATTTCATAAGGCATAAGCATACTTCAGTTTGGCAAGATTTGCACTGAATATTGAATGAAACCGCTTTCTCTGATAGAGAGACAAGCTTTTGAGTAGATTTGGGCTAGATTTCACTTCATTTGAACAGAAGCAGTATTTCAACATTACAGCTCTCAGAAACCTGTTTTTGTGCATATAACTTCTAACACATTAAAAACAGTCTTACAGCATTGCAAAAACATTGTATTTCATAAGGCATAAGCATCCTTCCGTTTGGCAAGATTTGCACTGAATATTGAATTAAGCAGCTTTCTCTGATAGAGAGACAAGCTTTTGAGCAGATTTGGGCTAGATTTCACTTCATTTGAACAGAAGTTCTAATTCAACATTACTGCTCTCAGAAACCTGTAAACTGACAATCTCTAGCATTGAAGCTCAAACATAAGTTTTGTGCATATAACTTCTAAAAACATTAAAAACAGTCTTAGAGCATTGCAAAAACATTGTATTTCATGAGACATAAGCATCCTTCAGTTTGGCAAGATTTGCACTGAATATTGAATGAAGCAGCTTTCTCTGATAGAGAGACAAGCTTTTGAGCAGATTTGGGCTAGATTTCACTTCATTTGAACAGAAGCAGTATTTCAGCATTACTGCTCTCAGAAACCTGTAAACTGACAATCTTGAGTATAGAAGCTCAAACATAAGTTTTTGTGCATATAACTTCTAACACTTTAAAAACAATCTTACAGCATTGCAAAAACATTGTATTTCATAAGGCATAAGCATCCTTCAGTTTGGCAAGATTTGCACTGAATATTGAATGAAGCAGCTTTCTCTGATAGAGAGACAAGCTTTTGAGCAGATTTGGGCTAGATTTCACTTCATTTGAACAGAAGCAGTATTTCAGCATTACTGCTCTCAGAAATCTGTAAACTGATAATCTTGAGTATAGAAGCTCAAATATAAGTTTTTGTGCATATAACTTCTAACACATTAAAAACAGTCTTACAGCATTGCGAAAACATTGTATTTCATAAGGCATAAGCATCCTTCAGTTTGGCAAGATTTGCACTGAATATTGAATGAAACAGCCTTCTCTAATAGAGAGAAAAGCTTTTGAGCAGATTTAGGCTAGATTTCACTTCATTTGAACAGAAGCAGTATTTCAGCATTACTGCTCTCAGAAACCTGTAAACTGACAATCTTGAGTATAGAAGCTCAAACATAAGTTTTTGTGCATATATCTTCTAACACATTAAAAACAGTCTTACAGCATTGCAAAACAATTGTATTTCATAAGGCATAAGCATTCTTCAGTTTGGCAAGATTTTCACTGAATATTGAATGAAACAGCTTTCTCTGATAGAGAGAAAATATTTTGAGCAGATTTGGGCTAGATTTCACTTCATTTGAACAGAAGCAGTATTTCAGCATTACTGCTCTCAGAAACCTGTAAACTGATAATCTTGAGTATAGAAGCTCAAACATAAGTTTTTGTGCATATAACTTCTATCACATTAAAAACAGTCTTACAGCATTGCAAAAACATTGTATTTCATAAGGCATAAGCATCCTTCAGTTTGGCAAGATTTGCACTGAATATTGAATGAAACCGCTTTCTCTGATAGAGAGACAAGCTTTTGAGCAGATTTGGGCTAGATTTCACTTCGTTTGAACAGAAGCAGTATTTCAACATGACTGCTCTCAGAAACCTGTTTTTGTGCATATAACTTCTAACACATTAAAAACAATCTTAGAGCTTTGCAAAAACATTGTATTTCATAAGGCATAAGCATACTTCAGTTTGGCAAGATTTGCACTGAATATTGAATGAAACCGCTTTCTCTGATAGAGAGACAAGCTTTTGAGTAGATTTGGGCTAGATTTCACTTCGTTTGAACAGAAGCAGTATTTCAACATTACTGCTCTCAGAAACCTGTTTTTGTTCATATAACTTCTAACACATTAAAAACAGTCTTAGAGCATTGCAAAAACATTGTATTTCATGAGACATAAGCATCCTTCAGTTTGGCAAGATTTGCACTGAATATTGAATGAAGCAGCTTTCTCTGATAGAGAGGCAAGCTTTTGAGCAGATTTGGGCTAGATTTCACTTCATTTGAACAGAAGCACTAATTCAACATTACTGCTCTCAGAAACCTGTAAACTGACAATCTCTAGCATTGAAGCTCAAACATAAGTTTTGTGCATATAACTTCTAAACACATTAAAAACAGTCTTAGAGCATTGCAAAAACATTGTATTTCATAAGGCATAAGTATCCTTCAGTTTGGCAAGATTTGCACTGAATATTGAATGAAACAGCTTTCTCTAAAAGAGAGAAAAGCTTTTGAGCAGATTTAGGCTAGATTTCACTTCATTTGAACAGAAGCAGTATTTCTGCATTACTGCTCTCAGAAACCTGTAAACTGACAATCTTGACTATACAAGCTCAAACATAAGTTTTTGTGCATATAACTTCTGACACATTAAAAACAGTCTTACAGCATTGCAAAACAATTGTATTTCATAAGGCATAAGCATCCTTCAGTTTGGCAAGATTTTCACTGAATATTGAATGAAACAGCTTTCTCTAATAGAGAGAAAAGCTTTTGAGCAGATTTGGGCTAGATTTCACTTCATTTGAACAGAAGCAGTATTTCAGCATTACTGCTCTCAGAAACCTGTAAACTGACAATCTTGAGTATACAAGCTCAAACATAAGTTTTTGTGCATATAACTTCTATCACATTAAAAACAGTCTTACAGCATTGCAAAAACATTGTATTTCATAAGGCATAAGCATCCTTCAGTTTGGCAAGATTTGCACTGAATATTGAATGAAACAGCTTTCTCTGATAGAGAGACAAGCTTTTGAGCAGATTTGGGCTAGATTTCACTTCATTTGAACAGAAGCAGTATTTCAGCATTACTGCTCTCAGAAACCTGTAAACTGACAATCTTGAGTATAGAAGCTCAAACATAAGTTTTTGTGCATATAACTTCTATCACATTAAAAACAGTCTTACAGCATTGCAAAAACATTGTATTTCATAAGGCATAAGCATCCTTCAGTTTGGCAAGATTTGCACTGAATGTTGAATGAAACAGCTTTCTCTGATAGAGAGAAAAGCTTTTGAGCAGATTTGGGCTAGATTTCACTTCGTTTGAACAGAAGCACTATTTCAACATTACTGCTCTCAGAAACCTGTTTTTGTGCATATAACTTCTAACACATTAAAAACAGTCTTACAGCATTGCAAAACAATTGTATTTCATAAGGCATAAGCATCCTTCAGTTTGGCAAGATTTGCACTGAATATTGAATGAAACAGCTTTCTCTAATAGAGAGACAAGCTTTTAAGCAGATTTGGGCTTGATTTCACTTCATTTGAACAGAAGCAGTATTTCAGCATTACTGCTCTCAGAAACCTGTAAACTGACAATCTTGAGTATACAAGCTCAAACATAAGTTTTTGTGCATATAACTTCTATCACATTAAAAACAGTCTTACAGCATTGCAAAAACATTGTATTTCATAAGGCATAAGCATCCTTCAGTTTGGCAAGATTTGCACTGAATATTAAATGAAACAGCTTTCTCTAATAGAGAGACAAGCTTTTGAGCAGATTTGGGCTAGATTTCACTTCATTTGAACAGAAGCAGTATTTCAGCATTACTGCTCTCAGAAACCTGTAAACTGACAATCTTGAGTATAGAAGCTCAAACATAAGTTTTTGTGCATATAACTTCTATCACATTAAAAACAGTCTTACAGCATTGCAAAAACATTGTATTTCATAAGGCATAAGCATCCTTCAGTTTGGCAAGATTTGCACTGAATATTGAATGAAACAGCTTTCTCTGATAGAGAGATACAATGCTCTAACAGTCTTAGAGCATTGTATCTTTTTAATTGTGAGTGTAGTTGCATCTGTTCAAAGTTGCATTTTTATTAATTAGCTTGGGTTAAACTAATTTTACTTTGTTGGATCAGCAGCTATGCTAATGATGTCTGTATTTTGTTTCTATGTTTCGCCACGGGATTTACATCCCGTGGTAACTAGGATTTAAACAAGCTCCATTCTGGATCCAGAACACCTGAGAAGAGATGATGCTGACCCTCAGAGGACCCCAGATGATGCTAACCTTGAATCAACAAACAGAACTAACAATTATTGCTAAATGTGTGACTGAATCATATAATAACTTAATTAATAATATTGATAGTTCATCGTCTAGCTGACTACGTCTTGTATTATTATTATTATTTTTTCTAAAATCCTGTCAAATGTGCACAAACTACTAGCTACTACTAAATATTGTAGAAACATAATTTTCTGTAAAGTTGCTTTGTGACGATTTATTTTGTAAAAAGCGCTATACAAATAAACTTGAATTGAATTGAATTGAATTGAGAAAAGCTTTTGAGCAGATTTGGGCTAGATTTCACTTCGTTTGAACAGAAGCAGTATTTCAACATTACTGTTCTCAGAAACCTGTTTTTGTGCATATAACTTCTAACACATTAAAAACAGTCTTAGAGCATTGCAAAAACATTGTATTTCATAAGGCATAAGCATACTTCAGTTTGGCAAGATTTGCACTGAATATTGAATGAAACTGCTTTCTCTGATAGAGAGACAAGCTTTTGAGTAGATTTGGGCTAGATTTCACTTCATTTGCACAGAAGCAGTATTTCAACATTACAGCTCTCAGAAACCTGTTTTTGTTCATATAACTTCTAACATATTAAAAACAGTCTTACAGCATTGCAAAACATTGTATTTCATAAGGCATAAGCATCCTTCAGTTTGGCAAGATTTGCACTGAATATTAAATGAAACAGCTTTCTCTAATAGAGAGACAAGCTTTTGAGCAGATTTGGGCTAGATTTCACTTCATTTGAACAGAAGCAGTATTTCAGCATTACTGCTCTCAGAAACCTGTAAACTGACAATCTTGAGTATAGAAGCTCAAACATAAGTTTTTGTGCATATAACTTCTATCACATTAAAAACAGTCTTACAGCATTGCAAAAACATTGTATTTCATAAGGCATAAGCATCCTTCAGTTTGGCAAGATTTGCACTGAATATTGAATGAAACAGCTTTCTCTGATAGAGAGATACAATGCTCTAACAGTCTTAGAGCATTGTATCTTTTTAATTGTGAGTGTAGTTGCATCTGTTCAAAGTTGCATTTTTATTAATTAGCTTGGGTTAAACTAATTTTACTTTGTTGGATCAGCAGCTATGCTAATGATGTCTGTATTTTGTTTCTATGTTTCGCCACGGGATTTACATCCCGTGGTAACTAGGATTTAAACAAGCTCCAGTCTGGATCCAGAACACCTGAGAAGAGATGATGCTGACCCTCAGAGGACCCCAGATGATGCTAACCTTGAATCAACAAACAGAACTAACAATTATTGCTAAATGTGTGACTGAATCATATAATAACTTAATTAATAATATTGATAGTTCATCGTCTAGCTGACTACGTCTTGTATTATTATTATTATTTTTTCTAAAATCCTGTCAAATGTGCACAAACTACTAGCTACTACTAAATATTGTAGAAACATAATTTTCTGTAAAGTTGCTTTGTGACGATTTATTTTGTAAAAAGCGCTATACAAATAAACTTGAATTGAATTGAATTGAATTGAGAAAAGCTTTTGAGCAGATTTGGGCTAGATTTCACTTCGTTTGAACAGAAGCAGTATTTCAACATTACTGTTCTCAGAAACCTGTTTTTGTGCATATAACTTCTAACACATTAAAAACAGTCTTAGAGCATTGCAAAAACATTGTATTTCATAAGGCATAAGCATACTTCAGTTTGGCAAGATTTGCACTGAATATTGAATGAAACCGCTTTCTCTGATAGAGAGACAAGCTTTTGAGTAGATTTGGGCTAGATTTCACTTCATTTGCACAGAAGCAGTATTTCAACATTACAGCTCTCAGAAACCTGTTTTTGTTCATATAACTTCTAACATATTAAAAAGTCTTAGAGCATTGCAAAAACATTGTATTTCATAAGGCATAAGCATCCTTCAGTTTGGCTAGATTTGCACTGAATATTGAATGAAACAGCTTTCTCTGATAGAGAGACAAGCTTTTGAGCAGATTTGGGCTAGATTTCACTTCAATTGAACAGAAGCAGTATTTCAGCATTACTGCTCTCAGAAACCTGTAAACTGAAAATCTTGAGTATAGAAGCTCAAACATAAGTTTTTGTGCATATAACTTCTATCACATTAAAAACAGTCTTACAGCATTGCAAAAACATTGTATTTCATAAGGCATAAGCATCCTTCAGTTTGGCAAGATTTGCACTGAATATTGAATGAAACAGCTTTCTCTGATAGAGAGACAAGCTTTTGAGCAGATTTGGGCTAGATTTCACTTCGTTTGAACAGAAGCAGTATTTCAACATTACTGCTCTCAGAAACCTGTTTTTGTGCATATAACTTCTAACACATTAAAAACAGTCTTAGAGCATTGCAAAAACATTGTATTTCATGAGACATAAGCATCCTTCAGTTTGGCAAGATTTGCACTGAATATTGAATGAAGCAGCTTTCTCTGATAGAGAGACAAGCTTTTGAGCAGATTTGGGCTAGATTTCACTTCATTTGAACAGAAGCACTAATTCAACATTACTGCTCTCAGAAACCTGTAAACTGACAATCTCTAGCATTGAAGCTCAAACATAATTTTTGTGCATATAACTTCTAAAAACATTAAAAACAGTCTTAGAGCATTGCAAAAACATTGTATTTCATAAGACATAAGCATCCTTCAGTTTGGCAAGATTTGCACTGAATATTGAATGAAGCAGCTTTCTCTGATAGAGAGACAAGCTTTTGAGCAGATTTGGGCTAGATTTCACTTCATTTGAACAGAAGCAGTATTTCAGCATTACTGCTCTCAGAAACCTGTAAACTGACAATCTTGAGTATAGAAGCTCAAACATAAGTTTTTGTGCATATAACTTCTGACACATTAAAAACAGTCTTACAGCATTGCAAAAACATTGTATTTCATAAGGCATAAGCATACTTCAGTTTGGCAAGATTTGCACTGAATATTGAATGAAACCGCTTTCTCTGATACAGAGACAAGCTTTTGAGTAGATTTGGGCTAGATTTCACTTCATTTGAACAGAAGCAGTATTTCAACATTACAGCTCTCAGAAACCTGTTTTTGTGCATATAACTTCTAACACATTAAAAACAGTCTTACAGCATTGCAAAAACATTGTATTTCATAAGGCATACGCATCCTTCCGTTTGGCAAGATTTGCACTGAATATTGAATGAAGCAGCATTCTCTGATAGAGAGACAAGCTTTTGAGCAGATTTGGGCTAGATTTCACTTCATTTGAACAGAAGCAGTATTTCAGCGTTACTGCTCTCAGAAACCTGTAAACTGACAATCTTGAGTATAGAAGCTCAAACATAAGTTTTTGTGCATATAACTTCTAACACATTAAAAACAGTCTTACAGCATTGCAAAACAATTGTATTTCATAAGGCATAAGCATCCTTCAGTTTGGCAAGATTTGCACTGAATATTGAATGAAACAGCTTTCTCTAATAGAGAGAAAAGCTTTTGAGCAGATTTAGGCTAGATTTCACTTCATTTGAACAGAAGCAGTATTTCAGCATTACTGCTCTCAGAAACCTGTAAACTGACAATCTTAAGTATAGAAGCTCAAACATAAGTTTTTGTGCATATAACTTCTATCACATTAAAAACAGTCTTACAGCATTGCAAAAACATTGTATTTCATAAGGCATAAGCATCCTTCAGTTTGGCAAGATTTGCACTGAATATTGAATGAAACAGCTTTCTCTGATAGAGAGAAAAGCTTTTGAGCAGATTTGGGCTAGATTTCACTTCGTTTGAACAGAAGCAGTATTTCAATATTACTGCTCTCAGAAACCTGTTTTTGTGCATATAACTTCTAACACATTAAAAACAGTCTTAGAGCATTGCAAAAACATTGTATTTCATAAGGCATAAGCATCCTTCAGTTTGGCAAGATTTGCACTGAATATTGAATGAAGCAGCTTTCTCTGATAGAGAGACAAGCTTTTGAGCAGATTTGGGCTAGATTTCACTTCATTTGAACAGAAGCAGTATTTCAACATTACATCTCTCAGAAACCTGTTTTTGTGCATATAACTTCTAACACATTAAAAACAGTCTAACAGCATTGCAAAAACATTGTGTTTAACAAGGCATAAGCATCCTTCAGTTTGGCAAGATTTGCACTGAATATTGAATGAAGCAGCTTTCTCTGATAGAGAGACAAGCTTTTGAGCAGATTTGGGCTAGATTTCACTTCATTTGAACAGAAGCACTAATTCAACATTACTGCTCTCAGAAACCTGTAAAGTGACAATCTTGAGTATAGAAGCTCAAACATAAGTTTTTGTGCATATAACTTCTAACACTTTAACCCCTTACTAGTAACCCCCCTTTTTTGGCATGGAGACCGAAATGACATACCCAAAATAAAAAAGTTTCTGCTCATGATTCTTTCTGACTAGATACATAATCAACATTTGTTCACAAAGCTGACACTTTAAAGTTTACTGTTCAGGAATCAGAATCACTCAGACTGTTATGATAATAGAGATATATAAGCTCAAACATAAAAACAAAAATAAAAATATAAAAAACATATGTTTTAAATGTATTTAAAAAAATGTTGATGTAGGAAATGAGTTTGAAAACACAGTGTAGCTAAGGCCACAAGTCTTCCAAACCTTCATAAAAAATTTCATAATTGAATCTGTAAAACGGTGAATTTTATGAAATATTTTCTAAGGCCATGTCATGTGTGTTTTTAGAGAAGGCTAATCAGATTGATTTATGGCCCTTGTCATCTCTGTGAGATCTCACATGTAAACTCTCCTATGTATTTTGTGTTTGTTTGGCTGTGAAAACTGCCCGATTAATCCCTATCTGTTATTCCATTGTTCTCACCAAACGAGTCTTTCACACCTCCGCCAGGTATGACACATTATCCGCATTATTCTTTTATCATTATTCTTTTGTTTTTATTCCACCTTTATTAGCCTTGATTGTGGTTTTTCAGGCTTTACAAAGACACAAAGCAGCAATCTCACTTCAGTCTCTGTTTGCATTTAGCCCTTATTTATCAAAAGTCTTACTATAAAAATACAACAAAACATTTTCTTACGACCTTACGTGAATTATTGAGACAAAAATGCATTATGAAGAAGAAAAGCACCTGCTATTAGTAGCATTAGAGCTACGTTAGCATCAAGCTACATCAGACAATTTATGAAATTATTAGTACACTTTTACTAAAAACTCACTTTAAACCCCGATCGAGTGTTTATAATAACTTCCTTTAGCGATCAGGGGTGGAATTTGGTCGTTTACTGTTGTAAAAATATGTTATTTGTAGCCTTTTTCATCGCTGCACAAGTTAGCATTTCCGATGTACATTTTCGATTTTTTTTATAAAAACGCCCCAGATCTCAAGAAATTCTCATACCAAGCTTTACTATCGTAATCGCGGGTTTATTGTTCGGATATTTTGTGTGTACAGAGGTGTTTCAGTGTTGTTTTGGCCAGATAACTACCAGGAAGTGTGCAGGAAGCATGTGACACGATGGGGCGGTGTCCAGATATTACACTCTCAGATTGACTTTTGGGAAGACCCAATCAGAGTCTGAGCCACACAGCACGAGCTGCCGGCACAGCAAACACATACACAGATCGCTGGGAGAGGCTGTTTATCATTAGATCGCGTAAATCCGTGGAAAATGAATAGAAATGACGATTATGTCTGAAGAAATATGAAGTAAACATCAGTAAATATATCCATATATCTCCGCAGATATGCATCTTTGGTCTATAAATCCTTATTGACACTGTTCAGTGAGTCTATGTGAACACAAATAAACCGCTTTTGACGTGACTCAATATGAGTGAGTGGTGAATTT
>NC_068392.1:23938826-23973095 GCF_023724105.1 Carassius gibelio
CTGCTTCTGTTCAAATGAAGTGAAATCTAGCCCAAATCTGCTCAAAAGCTTTACTCTCTATTAGAGAAAGCTGTTTCATTCAATATTCAGTGCAAATCTGTCCAAACTGAAGGATGCTTATGCCTTATGAAATACAATGTTTTTGCAGTGCTCTAAGACTGTTTTTAATGTGTTAGAAGTTATATGCACAAAAACAGGTTTCTGAGAGCAGTAATGTTGAAATACTGCTTCTGTTCAAATGAAGTGAAATCTAGCCCAAATCTGCTCAAAAGCATTTCTCTGTATTAGAGAAAGCTGTTTCATTCAATATTCAGTGCAAATCTTGCCAAACTGAAGGATGCTTATGCCTTATGAAATACAATTGTTTTGCAATGCTGTAAGACTGTTTTTTAATGTGTTAGAAGATATATGCACAAAAACTTATGTTTGAGCTTCTATACTCAAGATTGTCAGTTTACAGGTTTCTGAGAGCAGTAATGCTGAAATACTGCTTCTGTTCAAATGAAGTGAAATCTAGCCCAAATCTGCTCAAAAGCTTTTATCTCTATTAGAGAAAGCTGTTCATTCAATATTCAGTGCAATCTTTGCCAAACTGAAGGATGCTTATGCCTTATGAAATACAATTGTTTTGCAATGCTGTAAGACTGTTTTTAATGTGTTAGAAGTTATATGCACAAAACTTATGTTTGAGCTTCTATACTCAAGATTATCAGTTTACAGGTTTCTGAGAGCAGTAATGCTGAAATACTGCTTCTGTTCAAATGAAGTGAAATCTAGCCTAAATCGGCTCAAAAGCTTTTCTCTCTATTAGAGAAAGCTTGTTTCATTCAATATTCAGTGCAAATCTTGCCAAACTGAAGGATGCTTATGCCTTATGAAATACAATGTTTTTGCAATGCTCTAAAACTGTTTTTAATGTGTTAGAAGTTATATGCACAAAAACAGGTTTCTGAGAGCAGTAATGTTGAAATACTGCTTCTGATCAAATTAAGTGAAATCTAGCCCAAATCTGCTCAAAAGCTTGTCTCTCTATTAGAGAAAGCTGTTTCATTCAATATTCAGTGCAAATCTTGCCAAACTGAAGGATGCTTATGCCTTATGAAAAACAATGTTTTTGCAATGCTGTAAGACTGCTTTTAATGTGTTAGAAGTTATATGCACAAAAACTTATGTTTGAGCTTGTATACTCAAGATTGTCAGTTTACAGGTTTCTGAGAGCAGTAATGCTGAAATACTGCTTCTGTTCAAATGAAGTGAAATCTAGCCCAAATCTGCTCAAAAGCTTTACTCTCTATTAGAGAAAGCTGTTTCATTCAATATTCAGTGCAAATCTGTCCAAACTGAAGGATGCTTATGCCTTATGAAATATAATTGTGTTGCAAATGCTGAAAGACTGTTTTTAATGTGTTAGAAGTTATATGCACAAAAACTTATGTTTGAGCTTCTATACTCAAGATTGTCAGTTTACAGGTTTCTGAGAGCAGTAACGCTGAAATACTGCTTCTGTTCAAATGAAGTGAAATCTAGCCCAAATCTGCTCAAAAGCTTTTCTCTCTATTAGAGAAAGCTGTTTCATTCAATATTCAGTGCAAATCTTGCCAAACTGAAGGATGCTTATGCATTATGAAATACAATGTTTCTGCAATGCTGTAAGACTGTTTTTAATGTGTTAAAAGTTATATGGACAAAAACAGGATTCTGAGAGCAGTAATGTTGAAATACTGCTTCTGTTTAAATGAAGTGAAATCTAGCCCAAATCTGCTCAAAAGCTTTTCTCTCTATTAGAGAAAGCTGTTTCATTCAATATTCAGTGAAAATCTTGCCAAACTGAAGGATGCTTATGCCTTATGAAATTCAATTGTTTTGCAATGCTGTAAGACTGTTTTTAATGTGTTAGAAGATATATGCACAAAAACTTATGTTTGAGCTTCTATACTCAAGATTGTCAGTTTACAGGTGTCTGAGAGCAGTAATGCTGAAATACTGCTTCTGTTCAAATGAAGTGAAATCTAGCCCAAATCTGCTCAAAAGCATTTCTCTCTATTAGAGAAAGCTGTTTCATTCAATATTCAGTGCAAATCTTGCCAAACTGAAGGATGCTTATGCATTATGAAATACAATGTTTTTGCAATGCTATAAGACTGTTTTTAATGTGTTAGAAGTTATATGCACAAAAACAGGTTTCTGAGAGCAATAATGTTGAAATACTGCTTCTGTTCAAATGAAGTGAAATCTAGCCCAAATCTGCTCAAAAGCTTGTCTCTCTATCAGAGAATGCTGTTTCATTCAATATTCAGAGCAAATCTTGCCAAACTGAAGTATGCTTATGCCTTATGAAATACAATGTTTTTGCAATGCTGTAAGACTGTTTTTAATGTGTTAGAAGTTATATGCACAAAAACTTTTGTTTGAGCTTGTATACTCAAGATTGTCAGTTTACAGGTTTCTGGGAGCAGTAACGCTGAAATACTGCTTCTGTTCAAATGAAGTGAAATCTAGCCCAAATCTGCTCAAAAGCTTTTCTCTCTATTAGAGAAAGCTGTTTCATTCAATATTCAGTGCAAATCTTGCCAAACTGAAGGATGCTTATGCATTATGAAATACAATGTTTTTGCAGTGCTCTAAGACTGTTTTTAATGTGTTAGAAGTTATATGCACAAAAACAGGTTTCTGAGAGCAGTAATGTTGAAATACTGCTTCTGATCAAATTAAGTGAAATCTAGCCCAAATCTGCTCAAAAGCTTGTCTCTCTATTAGAGAAAGCTGTTTCATTCAATATTCAGTGCAAATCTTGCCAAACTGAAGGATGCTTATGCCTTATGAAAAAACAATGTTTTTGCAATGCTGTAAGACTGTTTTTAATGTGTTAGAAGTTATATGCACAAAAACTTATGTTTGAGCTTGTATACTCAAGATTGTCAGTTTACAGGTTTCTGAGAGCAGTAATGCTGAAATACTGCTTCTGTTCAAATGAAGTGAAATCTAGCCCAAATCTGCTCAAAAGCTTTACTCTCTATTAGAGAAAGCTGTTTCATTCAATATTCAGTGCAAATCTGTCCAAACTGAAGGATGCTTATGCCTTATGAAATACAATGTTTTTGCAGTGCTCTAAGACTGTTTTTAATGTGTTAGAAGTTATATGCACAAAAACAGGTTTCTGAGAGCAGTAATGTTGAAATACTGCTTCTGTTCAAATGAAGTGAAATCTAGCCCAAATCTGCTCAAAAGCTTTTCTCTCTATTAGAGAAAGCTGTTTCATTCAATATTCAGTGCAAATCTTGCCAAACTGAAGGATGCTTATGCCTTATGAAATACAATTGTTTTGCAATGCTGTAAGACTGTTTTTAATGTGTTAGAAGTTATATGCACAAAAACAGGTTTCTGAGAGCAATAATGTTGAAATACTGCTTCTGTTCAAATGAAGTGAAATCTAGCCCAAATCTGCTCAAAAGCTTGTCTCTCTATCAGAGAATGCTGTTTCATTCAATATTCAGTGCAAATCTTGCCAAACTGAAGTATGCTTATTGCCTTATGAAATACAATGTTTTTGCAATGCTGAAAGACTGTTTTTAATGTGTTAGAAGTTATATGCACAAAAACAGGTTTCTGAGAGCAGTAATGTTGAAATACTGCTTCTGTTCAAATGAAGTGAAATCTAGCCCAAATCTGCTCAAAAGCTTTTCTCTCTATTAGAGAAAGCTGTTTCATTCAATATTCAGTGCAAATCTTGCCAAACTGAAGTATGCTTATGCCTTATGAAATACAATGTTTTTGCAGTGCTCTAAGACTGTTTTTAATGTGTTAGAAGTTATATGCACAAAAACAGGTTTCTGAGAGCAGTAATGTTGAAATATTGCTTCTGTTCAAATGAAGTAAAATCTAGCCCAAATCTGCTCAAAAGCTTGTCTCTCTATCAGAGAATGCTGTTTCATTCAATATTCAGTGCAAATCTTGCCAAACTGAAGGATGCTTATGCCTTATGAAATACAATTGTTTTGCAGTGCTGTAAGACTGTTTTTAATGTGTTAGAAGTTATATGCACAAAAACTTATGTTTGAGCTTCTATACTCAAGATTGTCATTTTACAGGTTTCTGAGAGCAGTAACGCTGAAATACTACTTCTGTTCAAATGAAGTGAAATCAAGCCTAAATCGGCTCAAAAGCTTTTCTCTCTATTAGAGAAAGCTGTTTCATTCAATATTCAGTGCAAATCTTGCCAAACTGAAGTATGCTTATGCCTTATGAAATACAATGTTTTTGCAATGATCTAAGATTGTTTTTAATGTGTTAGAAGTTATATGCACAAAAACAGGTTTCTGAGAGCAGTAATGCTGAAATACTGCTTCTGTTCAAATGAAGTGAAATCTAGCCCAAATCTGCTCAAAAGCTTTTATCTCTATTAGAGAAAGCTGTTTCATTCAATATTCAGTGCAAATCTTGCCAAACTGAAGGATGCTTATGCCTTATGAAATACAATTGTTTTGCAATGCTGTAAGACTGTTTTTAATGTGTTAGAAGTTATATGCACAAAAACTTATGTTTGAGCTTCTATACTCAAGATTATCAGTTTACAGGTTTCTGAGAGCAGTAATGCTGAAATACTGCTTCTGTTCAAATGAAGTGAAATCTAGCCTAAATCGGCTCAAAAGCTTTTCTCTCTATTAGAGAAAGCTGTTTCATTCAATATTCAGTGCAAATCTTGCCAAACTGAAGGATGCTTATGCCTTATGAAATACAATGTTTTTGCAATGCTCTAAAACTGTTTTTAATGTGTTAGAAGTTATATGCACAAAAACAGGTTTCTGAGAGCAGTAATGTTGAAATACTGCTTCTGATCAAATTAAGTGAAATCTAGCCCAAATCTGCTCAAAAGCTTGTCTCTCTATTAGAGAAAGCTGTTTCATTCAATATTCAGTGCAAATCTTGCCAAACTGAAGGATGCTTATGCCTTATGAAAAACAATGTTTTTGCAATGCTGTAAGACTGTTTTTAATGTGATAGAAGTTATATGCACAAAAACTTATGTTTGAGCTTGTATACTCAAGATTGTCAGTTTACAGGTTTCTGAGAGCAGTAATGCTGAAATATTGCTTCTGTTCAAATGAAGTGAAATCTAGCCTAATCTTTTCAAAAGCTTTTCTCTCTATTAGAGAAAGCTGTTTCATTCACTATTCAGTGCAAATCTTGCCAAACTGAAGGATGCTTATGCCTTATGAAAAACAATGTTTTTGCAATGCTGTAAGACTGTTTTTAATGTGTTAGAAGTTATATGCACAAAAACAGGTTTCTGAGAGCAGTAATGCTGAAATACTGCTTCTGTTCAAATTAAGTGAAATCTAGCCCAAATCTGCTCAAAAGCTTTTCTCTCTATTAGAGAAAGCTGTTTCATTCAATATTCAGTGAAAATCTTGCCAAACTGAAGGATGCTTATGCCTTATGAAATACAATTGTTTTGCAATGCTGTAAGACTGTTTTTAATATGTTAGAAGATATATGCACAAAAACTTATGTTTGAGCTTCTATACTCAAGATTGTCTGTTTACAGGTTTCTGAGAGCAGTAACGCTGAAATACTGCTTCTGTTCAAATGAAGTGAAATCTAGCCTAAATCTGCTCAAAAGCTTTTCTCTCTATTAGAGAAAGCTGTTTCATTCAATATTCAGTGCAAATCTTGCCAAACTGAAGGATGCTTATGCCTTATGAAATACAATGTTTTTGCAATGCTGTAAGACTGTTTTTAATGTGTTAGAAGTTATATGCACAAAAACTTATATTTGAGCTTCTATACTCAAGATTATCAGTTTACAGGTTTCTGAGAGCAGTAATGCTGAAATACTGCTTCTGTTCAAATGAAGTGAAATCTAGCCGAAATCTGCTCAAAAGCTTTTCTCTCTATTAGAGAAAGCTGTTTCATTCAATATTCAGTGCAAATCTTGCCAAACTGAAGGATGCTTATGCCTTATGAAATACAATGTTTTTGCAATGCTCTAATATTGTTTTTAATGTGTTAGAAGTTATATGCACAAAAATAGGTTTCTGAGAGCAGTAATGCTGAAATACTGCTTCTGTTCAAATGAAGTGAAATCTAGCCCAAATCTGCTCAAAAGCTTTTCTCTCTATTAGAGAAAGCTGTTTCATTCAATATTCAGTGCAAATCTTGCCAAACTGAAGGATGCTTATGCCTTATGAAAAACAATGTTTTTGCAATGCTGTAAGACTGTTTTTAATGTGATAGAAGTTATATGCACAAAAACATATGTTTGAGCTTGTATATTCAAGATTGTCAGTTTACAGGTTTCTGAGAGCAGTAATGCTGAAATACTGCTTCTGTTCAAATGAAGTGAAATCTAGCCCAAATCTGCTCAAAAGCTTTTATCTCTATTAGAGAAAGCTGTTTCATTCAATATTCAGTGCAAATCTTGCCAAACTGAGGGATGCTTATGCCTTATGAAATACAATTGTTTTGCAATGCTGTAAGACTGTTTTTAATGTGTTAGAAGTTATATGCACAAAAACTTATGTTTGAGCTTCTATACTCAAGATTATCAGTTTACAGGTTTCTGAGAGCAGTAATGCTGAAATACTGCTTCTGTTCAAATGAAGTGAAATCTAGCCTAAATCGGCTCAAAAGCTTTTCTCTCTATTAGAGAAAGCTGTTTCATTCAATATTCAGTGCAAATCTTGCCAAACTGAAGGATGCTTATGCCTTATGAAATACAATGTTTTTGCAATGCTCTAAAACTGTTTTTAATGTGTTAGAAGTTATATGCACAAAAACAGGTTTCTGAGAGCAGTAATGTTGAAATACTGCTTCTGATCAAATTAAGTGAAATCTAGCCCAAATCTGCTCAAAAGCTTGTCTCTCTATTAGAGAAAGCTGTTTCATTCAATATTCAGTGCAAATCTTGCCAAACTGAAGGATGCTTATGCCTTATGAAAAACAATGTTTTTGCAATGCTGTAAGACTGTTTTTAATGTGTTAGAAGTTATATGCACAAAAACTTATGTTTGAGCTTGTATACTCAAGATTGTCAGTTTACAGGTTTCTGAGAGCAGTAATGCTGAAATACTGCTTCTGTTCAAATGAAGTGAAATCTAGCCCAAATCTGCTCAAAAGCTTTTCTCTCTATTAGAGAAAGCTGTTTCATTCAATATTCAGTGCAAATCTGTCCAAACTGAAGGATGCTTATGCCTTATGAAATACAATTGTTTTGCAATGCTGTAAGACTGTTTTTAATGTGTTAGAAGTTATATGCACAAAACTTATATTTGAGTTTCAATGCTAGAGATTGTCAGTTTACTGGTTTCTGAGAGCAGTAATGTTGAAATAGTGCTTCTGTTCAAATGAAGTGAAATCTAGCCCAAATCTGCTCAAAAGCTTGTCTCTCTATCAGAGAAAGCTGCTTCATTCAATATTCAGTGCAAATCTTGCCAAACTGAAGGATGCTTATGCCTTATGAAATACAATGTTTTTGCAATGCTGTAAGACTGTTTTTAATGTGTTAGAAGTTATATGCACAAAAACAGGTTTCTGAGGGCAGTAATGTTGAAATACTGCTTCTGTTCAAATGAAGTGAAATCTAGCCCAAATCTGCTCAAAAGCTTGTCTCTCTATCAGAGAAAGCTGTTTCATTCAATATTCAGTGCAAATCTTGCCAAACTGAAGGATGCTTATGCCTTATGAAATACAATGTTTTTGCAATGCTGTAAGATTGTTTTTAAAGTGTTAGAAGTTATATGCACAAAAACTTATGTTTGAGCTTCTATACTCAAGATTGTCAGTTTACAGGTTTCTGAGAGCAGTAATGCTGAAATACTGCTTCTGTTCAAATGAAGTGAAATCTAGCCGAAATCTGCTCAAAAGCTTGTCTCTCTATTAGAGAAAGCTGTTTCATTCAATATTCAGTGCAAATTTTGCCAAACTGAAGGATGCTTATGCCTTATGAAATACAATGTTTTTGCAATGCTGTAAGACTGTTTTTAACCCCTTTACGTGCAAGCATCGCTGACGGCCCCAGTTTATTATTGTTTCACTTTCACAGCACATTAAACATCACTGTCTTACTTCATCTGGACAAACTATGCATCAATTGAAAGTTTAAAGACTCTAGCTTCGATATTTGACCAATATTTTGATAAAACATTGTTGCAGTGACAGATATTTAGTGATTTATGTCAGGAGTGCAAAATAATAAATCCGTATTATGCCACATTTTGAATAGAAATTCACCACTCACTCATATTGAGTCACGTCAAAAGCGGTTTATTTGTGTTCACATAGACTCACTGAACAGCGTCAATAAGGATTTATAGACCAAAGATGCATATCTGCGGAGATATATGGATATATTTACTGATGTTTACTTCATATTTCTTCAGACATAATCGTCATTTCTATTCATTTTCCACGGATTTACGCGATCTAATGATAAACAGCCTCTCCCAGCGATCTGTGTATGTGTTTGCTGTGCCGGCAGCTCGTGCTGTGTGGCTCAGACTCTGATTGGGTCTTCCCAAAAGTCAATCTGAGAGTGTAATATCTGGACACCGCCCCATCGTGTCACATGCTTCCTGCACACTTCCTGGTAGTTATCTGGCCAAAACAACACTGAAACACCTCTGTACACACAAAATATCCGAACAATAAACCCGCGATTACGATAGTAAAGCTTGGTATGAGAATTTCTTGAGATCTGGGGCGTTTTTATAAAAAAATCGAAAATGTACATCGGAAATGCTAACTTGTGCAGCGATGAAAAAGGCTACAAATAACATATTTTTACAACAGTAAACGACCAAATTCCACCCCTGATCGCTAAAGGAAGTTATTATAAACACTCGATCGGGGTTTAAAGTGAGTTTTTAGTAAAAGTGTACTAATAATTTCATAAATTGTCTGATGTAGCTTGATGCTAACGTAGCTCTAATGCTACTAATAGCAGGTGCTTTTCTTCTTCATAATGCATTTTTGTCTCAATAATTCACGTAAGGTCGTAAGAAAATGTTTTGTTGTATTTTTATAGTAAGACTTTTGATAAATAAGGGCTAAATGCAAACAGAGACTGAAGTGAGATTGCTGCTTTGTGTCTTTGTAAAGCCTGAAAAACCACAATCAAGGCGGAATAAAAACAAAAGAATAATGATAAAAGAATAATGCGGATAATGTGTCATACCTGGCGGAGGTGTGAAAGACTCGTTTGGTGAGAACAATGGAATAACAGATAGGGATTAATCGGGCAGTTTTCACAGCCAAACAAACACAAAATACATAGGAGAGTTTACATGTGAGATCTCACAGAGATGACAAGGGCCATAAATCAATCTGATTAGCCTTCTCTAAAAACACACATGACATGGCCTTAGAAAATATTTCATAAAATTCACCGTTTTACAGATTCAATTATGAAATTTTTTATGAAGGTTTGGAAGACTTGTGGCCTTAGCTACACTGTGTTTTCAAACTCATTTCCTACATCAACATTTTTTTAAATACATTTAAAACATATGTTTTTTATATTTTTATTTTTGTTTTTATGTTTGAGCTTATATATCTCTATTATCATAACAGTCTGAGTGATTCTGATTCCTGAACAGTAAACTTTAAAGTGTCAGCTTTGTGAACAAATGTTGATTATGTATCTAGTCAGAAAGAATCATGAGCAGAAACTTTTTTATTTTGGGTATGTCATTTCGGTCTCCATGCCAAAAAAGGGGGGTTACTAGTAAGGGGTTAAAGTGTTAGAAGTTATATGCACAAAAACTTATGTTTGAGCTTCTATACTCAAGATTGTCACTTTACAGGTTTCTGAGAGCAGTAATGTTGAATTAGTGCTTCTGTTCAAATGAAGTGAAATCTAGCCCAAATCTGCTCAAAAGCTTGTCTCTCTATCAGAGAAAGCTGCTTCATTCAATATTCAGTGCAAATCTTGCCAAACTGAAGGATGCTTATGCCTTGTTAAACACAATGTTTTTGCAATGCTGTTAGACTGTTTTTAATGTGTTAGAAGTTATATGCACAAAAACAGGTTTCTGAGAGATGTAATGTTGAAATACTGCTTCTGTTCAAATGAAGTGAAATCTAGCCCAAATCTGCTCAAAAGCTTGTCTCTCTATCAGAGAAAGCTGCTTCATTCAATATTCAGTGCAAATCTTGCCAAACTGAAGGATGCTTATGCCTTATGAAATACAATGTTTTTGCAATGCTCTAAGACTGTTTTTAATGTGTTAGAAGTTATATGCACAAAAACAGGTTTCTGAGAGCAGTAATATTGAAATACTGCTTCTGTTCAAACGAAGTGAAATCTAGCCCAAATCTGCTCAAAAGCTTTTCTCTCTATCAGAGAAAGCTGTTTCATTCAATATTCAGTGCAAATCTTGCCAAACTGAAGGATGCTTATGCCTTATGAAATACAATGTTTTTGCAATGCTGTAAGACTGTTTTTAATGTGATAGAAGTTATATGCACAAAAACTTATGTTTGAGCTTCTATACTTAAGATTGTCAGTTTACAGGTTTCTGAGAGCAGTAATGCTGAAATACTGCTTCTGTTCAAATGAAGTGAAATCTAGCCTAAATCTGCTCAAAAGCTTTTCTCTCTATTAGAGAAAGCTGTTTCATTCAATATTCAGTGCAAATCTTGCCAAACTGAAGGATGCTTATGCCTTATGAAATACAATTGTTTTGCAATGCTGTAAGACTGTTTTTAATGTGTTAGAAGTTATATGCACAAAAACTTATGTTTGAGCTTCTATACTCAAGATTGTCAGTTTACAGGTTTCTGAGAGCAGTAACGCTGAAATACTGCTTCTGTTCAAATGAAGTGAAATCTAGCCCAAATCTGCTCAAAAGCTTGTCTCTCTATCAGAGAATGCTGCTTCATTCAATATTCAGTGCAAATCTTGCCAAACGGAAGGATGCGTATGCCTTATGAAATACAATGTTTTTGCAATGCTGTAAGACTGTTTTTAATGTGTTAGAAGTTATATGCACAAAAACAGGTTTCTGAGAGCTGTAATGTTGAAATACTGCTTCTGTTCAAATGAAGTGAAATCTAGCCCAAATCTACTCAAAAGCTTGTCTCTGTATCAGAGAAAGCGGTTTCATTCAATATTCAGTGCAAATCTTGCCAAACTGAAGTATGCTTATGCCTTATGAAATACAATGTTTTTGCAATGCTGTAAGACTGTTTTTAATGTGTCAGAAGTTATATGCACAAAAACTTATGTTTGAGCTTCTATACTCAAGATTGTCAGTTTACAGGTTTCTGAGAGCAGTAATGCTGAAATACTGCTTCTGTTCAAATGAAGTGAAATCTAGCCCAAATCTGCTCAAAAGCTTGTCTCTCTATCAGAGAAAGCTGCTTCATTCAATATTCAGTGCAAATCTTGCCAAACTGAAGGATGCTTATGTCTTATGAAATACAATGTTTTTGCAATGCTCTAAGACTGTTTTTAATGTTTTTAGAAGTTATATGCACAAAACTTATGTTTGAGCTTCAATGCTAGAGATTGTCAGTTTACAGGTTTCTGAGAGCAGTAATGTTGAATTAGTGCTTCTGTTCAAATGAAGTGAAATCTAGCCCAAATCTGCTCAAAAGCTTGTCTCTCTATCAGAGAAAGCTGCTTCATTCAATATTCAGTGCAAATCTTGCCAAACTGAAGGATGCTTATGTCTCATGAAATACAATGTTTTTGCAATGCTCTAAGACTGTTTTTAATGTGTTAGAAGTTATATGCACAAAAACAGGTTTCTGAGAGCAGTAATGTTGAAATACTGCTTCTGTTCAAACGAAGTGAAATCTAGCCCAAATCTGCTCAAAAGCTTGTCTCTCTATCAGAGAAAGCTGTTTCATTCAATATTCAGTGCAAATCTTGCCAAACTGAAGGATGCTTATGCCTTATGAAATACAATGTTTTTGCAATGCTGTAAGACTGTTTTTAATGTGATAGAAGTTATATGCACAAAAACTTATGTTTGAGCTTCTATACTCAAGATTTTCAGTTTACAGGTTTCTGAGAGCAGTAATGCTGAAATACTGCTTCTGTTCAATTGAAGTGAAATCTAGCCCAAATCTGCTCAAAAGCTTGTCTCTCTATCAGAGAAAGCTGTTTCATTCAATATTCAGTGCAAATCTAGCCAAACTGAAGGATGCTTATGCCTTATGAAATACAATGTTTTTGCAATGCTCTAAGACTTTTTAATATGTTAGAAGTTATATGAACAAAAACAGGTTTCTGAGAGCTGTAATGTTTAAATACTGCTTCTGTGCAAATGAAGTGAAATCTAGCCCAAATCTACTCAAAAGCTTGTCTCTCTATCAGAGAAAGCGGTTTCATTCAATATTCAGTGCAAATCTTGCCAAACTGAAGTATGCTTATGCCTTATGAAATACAATGTTTTTGCAATGCTCTAAGACTGTTTTTAATGTGTTAGAAGTTATATGCACAAAAACAGGTTTCTGAGAACAGTAATGTTGAAATACTGCTTCTGTTCAAACGAAGTGAAATCTAGCCCAAATCTGCTCAAAAGATTTTCTCAATTCAATTCAATTCAATTCAAGTTTATTTGTATAGCGCTTTTTACAAAATAAATCGTCACAAAGCAACTTTACAGAAAATTATGTTTCTACAATATTTAGTAGTAGCTAGTAGTTTGTGCACATTTGACAGGATTTTAGAAAAAATAATAATAATAATACAAGACGTAGTCAGCTAGACGATGAACTATCAATATTATTAATTAAGTTATTATATGATTCAGTCACACATTTAGCAATAATTGTTAGTTCTGTTTGTTGATTCAAGGTTAGCATCATCTGGGGTCCTCTGAGGGTCAGCATCATCTCTTCTCAGGTGTTCTGGATCCAGACTGGAGCTTGTTTAAATCCTAGTTACCACGGGATGTAAATCCCGTGGCGAAACATAGAAACAAAATACAGACATCATTAGCATAGCTGCTGATCCAACAAAGTAAAATTAGTTTAACCCAAGCTAATTAATAAAAATGCAACTTTGAACAGATGCAACTACACTCACAATTAAAAAGATACAATGCTCTAAGACTGTTAGAGCATTGTATCTCTCTATCAGAGAAAGCTGTTTCATTCAATATTCAGTGCAAATCTTGCCAAACTGAAGGATGCTTATGCCTTATGAAATACAATGTTTTTGCAATGCTGTAAGACTGTTTTTAATGTGATAGAAGTTATATGCACAAAAACTTATGTTTGAGCTTCTATACTCAAGATTGTCAGTTTACAGGTTTCTGAGAGCAGTAATGCTGAAATACTGCTTCTGTTCAAATGAAGTGAAATCTAGCCCAAATCTGCTCAAAAGCTTGTCTCTCTATTAGAGAAAGCTGTTTCATTTAATATTCAGTGCAAATCTTGCCAAACTGAAGGATGCTTATGCCTTATGAAATACAATGTTTTTGCAATGCTGTAAGACTGTTTTTAATGTGATAGAAGTTATATGCACAAAAACTTATGTTTGAGCTTGTATACTCAAGATTGTCAGTTTACAGGTTTCTGAGAGCAGTAATGCTGAAATACTGCTTCTGTTCAAATGAAGTGAAATCAAGCCCAAATCTGCTTAAAAGCTTGTCTCTCTATTAGAGAAAGCTGTTTCATTCAATATTCAGTGCAAATCTTGCCAAACTGAAGGATGCTTATGCCTTATGAAATACAATTGTTTTGCAATGCTGTAAGACTGTTTTTAATGTGTTAGAAGTTATATGCACAAAAACTTATGTTTGAGCTTCTATACTCAAGATTATCAGTTTACAGGTTTCTGAGAGCAGTAATGCTGAAATACTGCTTCTGTTCAAATGAAGTGAAATCTAGCCTAAATCGGCTCAAAAGCTTTTCTCTCTATTAGAGAAAGCTGTTTCATTCAATATTCAGTGCAAATCTTGCCAAACTGAAGGATGCTTATGCCTTATGAAATACAATGTTTTTGCAATGCTCTAAAACTGTTTTTAATGTGTTAGAAGTTATATGCACAAAAACAGGTTTCTGAGAGCAGTAATGTTGAAATACTGCTTCTGATCAAATTAAGTGAAATCTAGCCCAAATCTGCTCAAAAGCTTGTCTCTCTATTAGAGAAAGCTGTTTCATTCAATATTCAGTGCAAATCTTGCCAAACTGAAGGATGCTTATGCCTTATGAAAAACAATGTTTTTGCAATGCTGTAAGACTGTTTTTAATGTGATAGAAGTTATATGCACAAAAACTTATGTTTGAGCTTGTATACTCAAGATTGTCAGTTTACAGGTTTCTGAGAGCAGTAATGCTGAAATATTGCTTCTGTTCAAATGAAGTGAAATCTAGCCTAATCTTTTCAAAAGCTTTTCTCTCTATTAGAGAAAGCTGTTTCATTCACTATTCAGTGCAAATCTTGCCAAACTGAAGGATGCTTATGCCTTATGAAAAACAATGTTTTTGCAATGCTGTAAGACTGTTTTTAATGTGTTAGAAGTTATATGCACAAAAACAGGTTTCTGAGAGCAGTAATGCTGAAATACTGCTTCTGTTCAAATTAAGTGAAATCTAGCCCAAATCTGCTCAAAAGCTTTTCTCTCTATTAGAGAAAGCTGTTTCATTCAATATTCAGTGAAAATCTTGCCAAACTGAAGGATGCTTATGCCTTATGAAATACAATTGTTTTGCAATGCTGTAAGACTGTTTTTAATATGTTAGAAGATATATGCACAAAAACTTATGTTTGAGCTTCTATACTCAAGATTGTCAGTTTACAGGTTTCTGAGAGCAGTAACGCTGAAATACTGCTTCTGTTCAAATGAAGTGAAATCTAGCCTAAATCTGCTCAAAAGCTTTTCTCTCTATTAGAGAAAGCTGTTTCATTCAATATTCAGTGCAAATCTTGCCAAACTGAAGGATGCTTATGCCTTATGAAATACAATGTTTTTGCAATGCTGTAAGACTGTTTTTAATGTGTTAGAAGTTATATGCACAAAAACTTATATTTGAGCTTCTATACTCAAGATTATCAGTTTACAGGTTTCTGAGAGCAGTAATGCTGAAATACAGCTTCTGTTCAAATGAAGTGAAATCTAGCCTAAATCGGCTCAAAAGCTTTTCTCTCTATTAGAGAAAGCTGTTTCATTCAATATTCAGTGCAAATCTTGCCAAACTGAAGGATGCTTATGCCTTATGAAATACAATGTTTTTGCAATGCTCTAATATTGTTTTTAATGTGTTAGAAGTTATATGCACAAAAACAGGTTTCTGAGAGCAGTAATGCTGAAATACTGCTTCTGTTCAAATGAAGTGAAATCTAGCCCAAATCTGCTCAAAAGCTTTTCTCTCTATTAGAGAAAGCTGTTTCATTCAATATTCAGTGCAAATCTTGCCAAACTGAAGGATGCTTATGCCTTATGAAAAACAATGTTTTTGCAATGCTGTAAGACTGTTTTTAATGTGATAGAAGTTATATGCACAAAAACATATGTTTGAGCTTGTATATTCAAGATTGTCAGTTTACAGGTTTCTGAGAGCAGTAATGCTGAAATACTGCTTCTGTTCAAATGAAGTGAAATCTAGCCCAAATCTGCTCAAAAGCTTTTATCTCTATTAGAGAAAGCTGTTTCATTCAATATTCAGTGCAAATCTTGCCAAACTGAGGGATGCTTATGCCTTATGAAATACAATTGTTTTGCAATGCTGTAAGACTGTTTTTAATGTGTTAGAAGTTATATGCACAAAAACTTATGTTTGAGCTTCTATACTCAAGATTATCAGTTTACAGGTTTCTGAGAGCAGTAATGCTGAAATACTGCTTCTGTTCAAATGAAGTGAAATCTAGCCTAAATCGGCTCAAAAGCTTTTCTCTCTATTAGAGAAAGCTGTTTCATTCAATATTCAGTGCAAATCTTGCCAAACTGAAGGATGCTTATGCCTTATGAAATACAATGTTTTTGCAATGCTCTAAAACTGTTTTTAATGTGTTAGAAGTTATATGCACAAAAACAGGTTTCTGAGAGCAGTAATGTTGAAATACTGCTTCTGATCAAATTAAGTGAAATCTAGCCCAAATCTGCTCAAAAGCTTTTCTCTCTATTAGAGAAAGCTGTTTCATTCAATATTCAGTGCAAATCTTGCCAAACTGAGGGATGCTTATGCCTTATGAAATACAATTGTTTTGCAATGCTGTAAGACTGTTTTTAATGTGATAGAAGTTATATGCACAAAAACATATGTTTGAGCTTGTATATTCAAGATTGTCAGTTTACAGGTTTCTGAGAGCAGTAATGCTGAAATACTGCTTCTGTTCAAATGAAGTGAAATCTAGCCCAAATCTGCTCAAAAGCTTTTATCTCTATTAGAGAAAGCTGTTTCATTCAATATTCAGTGCAAATCTTGCCAAACTGAGGGATGCTTATGCCTTATGAAATACAATTGTTTTGCAATGCTGTAAGACTGTTTTTAATGTGTTAGAAGTTATATGCACAAAAACTTATGTTTGAGCTTGTATACTCAAGATTGTCAGTTTACAGGTTTCTGAGAGCAGTAATGCTGAAATACTGCTTCTGTTCAAATGAAGTGAAATCTAGCCCAAATCTGCTCAAAAGCTTTTCTCTCTATTAGAGAAAGCTGTTTCATTCAATATTCAGTGCAAATCTGTCCAAACTGAAGGATGCTTATGCCTTATGAAATACAATTGTTTTGCAATGCTGTAAGACTGTTTTTAATGTGTTAGAAGTTATATGCACAAAACTTATATTTGAGTTTCAATGCTAGAGATTGTCAGTTTACTGGTTTCTGAGAGCAGTAATGTTGAAATAGTGCTTCTGTTCAAATGAAGTGAAATCTAGCCCAAATCTGCTCAAAAGCTTGTCTCTCTATCAGAGAAAGCTGCTTCATTCAATATTCAGTGCAAATCTTGCCAAACTGAAGGATGCTTATGCCTTATGAAATACAATGTTTTTGCAATGCTGTAAGACTGTTTTTAATGTGTTAGAAGTTATATGCACAAAAACAGGTTTCTGAGGGCAGTAATGTTGAAATACTGCTTCTGTTCAAATGAAGTGAAATCTAGCCCAAATCTGCTCAAAAGCTTGTCTCTCTATCAGAGAAAGCTGTTTCATTCAATATTCAGTGCAAATCTTGCCAAACTGAAGGATGCTTATGCCTTATGAAATACAATGTTTTTGCAATGCTGTAAGATTGTTTTTAAAGTGTTAGAAGTTATATGCACAAAAACTTATGTTTGAGCTTCTATACTCAAGATTGTCAGTTTACAGGTTTCTGAGAGCAGTAATGCTGAAATACTGCTTCTGTTCAAATGAAGTGAAATCTAGCCGAAATCTGCTCAAAAGCTTGTCTCTCTATTAGAGAAAGCTGTTTCATTCAATATTCAGTGCAAATTTTGCCAAACTGAAGGATGCTTATGCCTTATGAAATACAATGTTTTTGCAATGCTGTAAGATTGTTTTTAACCCCTTTACGTGCAAGCATCGCTGACGGCCCCAGTTTATTATTGTTTCACTTTCACAGCACATTAAACATCACTGTCTTACTTCATCTGGACAAACTATGCATCAATTGAAAGTTTAAAGACTCTAGCTTCGATATTTGACCAATATTTTGATAAAACATTGTTGCAGTGACAGATATTTAGTGATTTATGTCAGGAGTGCAAAATAATAAATCCGTATTATGCCACATTTTGAATAGAAATTCACCACTCACTCATATTGAGTCACGTCAAAAGCGGTTTATTTGTGTTCACATAGACTCACTGAACAGTGTCAATAAGGATTTATAGACCAAAGATGCATATCTGCGGAGATATATGGATATATTTACTGATGTTTACTTCATATTTCTTCAGACATAATCGTCATTTCTATTCATTTTCCACGGATTTACGCGATCTAATGATAAACAGCCTCTCCCAGCGATCTGTGTATGTGTTTGCTGTGCCGGCAGCTCGTGCTGTGTGGCTCAGACTCTGATTGGGTCTTCCCAAAAGTCAATCTGAGAGTGTAATATCTGGACACCGCCCCATCGTGTCACATGCTTCCTGCACACTTCCTGGTAGTTATCTGGCCAAAACAACACTGAAACACCTCTGTACACACAAAATATCCGAACAATAAACCCGCGATTACGATAGTAAAGCTTGGTATGAGAATTTCTTGAGATCTGGGGCGTTTTTATAAAAAAAATCGAAAATGTACATCGGAAATGCTAACTTGTGCAGCGATGAAAAAGGCTACAAATAACATATTTTTACAACAGTAAACGACCAAATTCCACCCCTGATCGCTAAAGGAAGTTATTATAAACACTCGATCGGGGTTTAAAGTGAGTTTTTAGTAAAAGTGTACTAATAATTTCATAAATTGTCTGATGTAGCTTGATGCTAACGTAGCTCTAATGCTACTAATAGCAGGTGCTTTTCTTCTTCATAATGCATTTTTGTCTCAATAATTCACGTAAGGTCGTAAGAAAATGTTTTGTTGTATTTTTATAGTAAGACTTTTGATAAATAAGGGCTAAATGCAAACAGAGACTGAAGTGAGATTGCTGCTTTGTGTCTTTGTAAAGCCTGAAAAACCACAATCAAGGCTAATAAAGGTGGAATAAAAACAAAAGAATAATGATAAAAGAATAATGCGGATAATGTGTCATACCTGGCGGAGGTGTGAAAGACTCGTTTGGTGAGAACAATGGAATAACAGATAGGGATTAATCGGGCAGTTTTCACAGCCAAACAAACACAAAATACATAGGAGAGTTTACATGTGAGATCTCACAGAGATGACAAGGGCCATAAATCAATCTGATTAGCCTTCTCTAAAAACACACATGACATGGCCTTAGAAAATATTTCATAAAATTCACCGTTTTACAGATTCAATTATGAAATTTTTTATGAAGGTTTGGAAGACTTGTGGCCTTAGCTACACTGTGTTTTCAAACTCATTTCCTACATCAACATTTTTTTAAATACATTTAAAACATATGTTTTTTATATTTTTATTTTTGTTTTTATGTTTGAGCTTATATATCTCTATTATCATAACAGTCTGAGTGATTCTGATTCCTGAACAGTAAACTTTAAAGTGTCAGCTTTGTGAACAAATGTTGATTATGTATCTAGTCAGAAAGAATCATGAGCAGAAACTTTTTTATTTTGGGTATGTCATTTCGGTCTCCATGCCAAAAAAGGGGGGTTACTAGTAAGGGGTTAAAGTGTTAGAAGTTATATGCACAAAAACTTATGTTTGAGCTTCTATACTCAAGATTGTCACTTTACAGGTTTCTGAGAGCAGTAATGTTGAATTAGTGCTTCTGTTCAAATGAAGTGAAATCTAGCCCAAATCTGCTCAAAAGCTTGTCTCTCTATCAGAGAAAGCTGCTTCATTCAATATTCAGTGCAAATCTTGCCAAACTGAAGGATGCTTATGCCTTGTTAAACACAATGTTTTTGCAATGCTGTTAGACTGTTTTTAATGTGTTAGAAGTTATATGCACAAAAACAGGTTTCTGAGAGATGTAATGTTGAAATACTGCTTCTGTTCAAATGAAGTGAAATCTAGCCCAAATCTGCTCAAAAGCTTGTCTCTCTATCAGAGAAAGCTGCTTCATTCAATATTCAGTGCAAATCTTGCCAAACTGAAGGATGCTTATGCCTTATGAAATACAATGTTTTTGCAATGCTCTAAGACTGTTTTTAATGTGTTAGAAGTTATATGCACAAAAACAGGTTTCTGAGAGCAGTAATATTGAAATACTGCTTCTGTTCAAACGAAGTGAAATCTAGCCCAAATCTGCTCAAAAGCTTTTCTCTCTATCAGAGAAAGCTGTTTCATTCAATATTCAGTGCAAATCTTGCCAAACTGAAGGATGCTTATGCCTTATGAAATACAATGTTTTTGCAATGCTGTAAGACTGTTTTTAATGTGATAGAAGTTATATGCACAAAAACTTATGTTTGAGCTTCTATACTTAAGATTGTCAGTTTACAGGTTTCTGAGAGCAGTAATGCTGAAATACTGCTTCTGTTCAAATGAAGTGAAATCTAGCCTAAATCTGCTCAAAAGCTTTTCTCTCTATTAGAGAAAGCTGTTTCATTCAATATTCAGTGCAAATCTTGCCAAACTGAAGGATGCTTATGCCTTATGAAATACAATTGTTTTGCAATGCTGTAAGACTGTTTTTAATGTGTTAGAAGTTATATGCACAAAAACTTATGTTTGAGCTTCTATACTCAAGATTGTCAGTTTACAGGTTTCTGAGAGCAGTAACGCTGAAATACTGCTTCTGTTCAAATGAAGTGAAATCTAGCCCAAATCTGCTCAAAAGCTTGTCTCTCTATCAGAGAATGCTGCTTCATTCAATATTCAGTGCAAATCTTGCCAAACGGAAGGATGCGTATGCCTTATGAAATACAATGTTTTTGCAATGCTGTAAGACTGTTTTTAATGTGTTAGAAGTTATATGCACAAAAACAGGTTTCTGAGAGCTGTAATGTTGAAATACTGCTTCTGTTCAAATGAAGTGAAATCTAGCCCAAATCTACTCAAAAGCTTGTCTCTGTATCAGAGAAAGCGGTTTCATTCAATATTCAGTGCAAATCTTGCCAAACTGAAGTATGCTTATGCCTTATGAAATACAATGTTTTTGCAATGCTGTAAGACTGTTTTTAATGTGTCAGAAGTTATATGCACAAAAACTTATGTTTGAGCTTCTATACTCAAGATTGTCAGTTTACAGGTTTCTGAGAGCAGTAATGCTGAAATACTGCTTCTGTTCAAATGAAGTGAAATCTAGCCCAAATCTGCTCAAAAGCTTGTCTCTCTATCAGAGAAAGCTGCTTCATTCAATATTCAGTGCAAATCTTGCCAAACTGAAGGATGCTTATGTCTTATGAAATACAATGTTTTTGCAATGCTCTAAGACTGTTTTTAATGTTTTTAGAAGTTATATGCACAAAAATTATGTTTGAGCTTCAATGCTAGAGATTGTCAGTTTACAGGTTTCTGAGAGCAGTAATGTTGAATTAGTGCTTCTGTTCAAATGAAGTGAAATCTAGCCCAAATCTGCTCAAAAGCTTGTCTCTCTATCAGAGAAAGCTGCTTCATTCAATATTCAGTGCAAATCTTGCCAAACTGAAGGATGCTTATGTCTCATGAAATACAATGTTTTTGCAATGCTCTAAGACTGTTTTTAATGTGTTAGAAGTTATATGCACAAAAACAGGTTTCTGAGAGCAGTAATGTTGAAATACTGCTTCTGTTCAAACGAAGTGAAATCTAGCCCAAATCTGCTCAAAAGCTTGTCTCTCTATCAGAGAAAGCTGTTTCATTCAATATTCAGTGCAAATCTTGCCAAACTGAAGGATGCTTATGCCTTATGAAATACAATGTTTTTGCAATGCTGTAAGACTGTTTTTAATGTGATAGAAGTTATATGCACAAAAACTTATGTTTGAGCTTCTATACTCAAGATTTTCAGTTTACAGGTTTCTGAGAGCAGTAATGCTGAAATACTGCTTCTGTTCAATTGAAGTGAAATCTAGCCCAAATCTGCTCAAAAGCTTGTCTCTCTATCAGAGAAAGCTGTTTCATTCAATATTCAGTGCAAATCTAGCCAAACTGAAGGATGCTTATGCCTTATGAAATACAATGTTTTTGCAATGCTCTAAGACTTTTTAATATGTTAGAAGTTATATGAACAAAAACAGGTTTCTGAGAGCTGTAATGTTGAAATACTGCTTCTGTGCAAATGAAGTGAAATCTAGCCCAAATCTACTCAAAAGCTTGTCTCTCTATCAGAGAAAGCGGTTTCATTCAATATTCAGTGCAAATCTTGCCAAACTGAAGTATGCTTATGCCTTATGAAATACAATGTTTTTGCAATGCTCTAAGACTGTTTTTAATGTGTTAGAAGTTATATGCACAAAAACAGGTTTCTGAGAACAGTAATGTTGAAATACTGCTTCTGTTCAAACGAAGTGAAATCTAGCCCAAATCTGCTCAAAAGCTTTTCTCAATTCAATTCAATTCAATTCAAGTTTATTTGTATAGCGCTTTTTACAAAATAAATCGTCACAAAGCAACTTTACAGAAAATTATGTTTCTACAATATTTAGTAGTAGCTAGTAGTTTGTGCACATTTGACAGGATTTTAGAAAAAATAATAATAATAATACAAGACGTAGTCAGCTAGACGATGAACTATCAATATTATTAATTAAGTTATTATATGATTCAGTCACACATTTAGCAATAATTGTTAGTTCTGTTTGTTGATTCAAGGTTAGCATCATCTGGGGTCCTCTGAGGGTCAGCATCATCTCTTCTCAGGTGTTCTGGATCCAGACTGGAGCTTGTTTAAATCCTAGTTACCACGGGATGTAAATCCCGTGGCGAAACATAGAAACAAAATACAGACATCATTAGCATAGCTGCTGATCCAACAAAGTAAAATTAGTTTAACCCAAGCTAATTAATAAAAATGCAACTTTGAACAGATGCAACTACACTCACAATTAAAAAGATACAATGCTCTAAGACTGTTAGAGCATTGTATCTCTCTATCAGAGAAAGCTGTTTCATTCAATATTCAGTGCAAATCTTGCCAAACTGAAGGATGCTTATGCCTTATGAAATACAATGTTTTTGCAATGCTGTAAGACTGTTTTTAATGTGATAGAAGTTATATGCACAAAAACTTATGTTTGAGCTTCTATACTCAAGATTGTCAGTTTACAGGTTTCTGAGAGCAGTAATGCTGAAATACTGCTTCTGTTCAAATGAAGTGAAATCTAGCCCAAATCTGCTCAAAAGCTTGTCTCTCTATTAGAGAAAGCTGTTTCATTTAATATTCAGTGCAAATCTTGCCAAACTGAAGGATGCTTATGCCTTATGAAATACAATGTTTTGCAATGCTGTAAGACTGTTTTTAATATGTTAGAAGTTATATGAACAAAAACAGGTTTCTGAGAGCTGTAATGTTGAAATACTGCTTCTGTGCAAATGAAGTGAAATCTAGCCCAAATCTACTCAAAAGCTTGTCTCTCTATCAGAGAAAGCAGTTTCATTCAATATTCAGTGCAAATCTTGCCAAACTGAAGTATGCTTATGCCTTATGAAATACAATGTTTTTGCAATGCTCTAAGACTGTTTTTAATGTGTTAGAAGTTATATGCACAAAAACAGGTTTCTGAGAACAGTAATGTTGAAATACTGCTTCTGTTCAAACGAAGTGAAATCTAGCCCAAATCTGCTCAAAAGCTTTTCTCAATTCAATTCAATTCAATTCAAGTTTATTTGTATAGCGCTTTTTACAAAATAAATCGTCACAAAGCAACTTTACAGAAAATTATGTTTCTACAATATTTAGTAGTAGCTAGTAGTTTGTGCACATTTGACAGGATTTTAGAAAAAATAATAATAATAATACAAGACGTAGTCAGCTAGACGATGAACTATCAATATTATTAATTAAGTTATTATATGATTCAGTCACACATTTAGCAATAATTGTTAGTTCTGTTTGTTGATTCAAGGTTAGCATCATCTGGGGTCCTCTGAGGGTCAGCATCATCTCTTCTCAGGTGTTCTGGATCCAGAATGGAGCTTGTTTAAATCCTAGTTACCACGGGATGTAAATCCCGTGGCGAAACATAGAAACAAAATACAGACATCATTAGCATAGCTGCTGATCCAACAAAGTAAAATTAGTTTAACCCAAGCTAATTAATAAAAATGCAACTTTGAACAGATGCAACTACACTCACAATTAAAAAGATACAATGCTCTAAGACTGTTAGAGCATTGTATCTCTCTATCAGAGAAAGCTGTTTCATTCAATATTCAGTGCAAATCTTGCCAAACTGAAGGATGCTTATGCCTTATGAAATACAATGTTTTTGCAATGCTGTAAGACTGTTTTTAATGTGATAGAAGTTATATGCACAAAAACTTATGTTTGAGCTTCTATACTCAAGATTGTCAGTTTACAGGTTTCTGAGAGCAGTAATGCTGAAATACTGCTTCTGTTCAAATGAAGTGAAATCTAGCCCAAATCTGCTCAAAAGCTTGTCTCTCTATTAGAGAAAGCTGTTTCATTTAATATTCAGTGCAAATCTTGCCAAACTGAAGGATGCTTATGCCTTATGAAATACAATGTTTTTGCAATGCTGTAAGACTGTTTTTAATGTGATAGAAGTTATATGCACAAAAACTTATGTTTGAGCTTGTATACTCAAGATTGTCAGTTTACAGGTTTCTGAGAGCAGTAATGCTGAAATACTGCTTCTGTTCAAATGAAGTGAAATCAAGCCCAAATCTGCTTAAAAGCTTGTCTCTCTATTAGAGAAAGCTGTTTCATTCAATATTCAGTGCAAATCTTGCCAAACTGAAGGATGCTTATGCCTTATGAAATACAATTGTTTTGCAATGCTGTAAGACTGTTTTTAATGTGTTAGAAGTTATATGCACAAAAACAGGTTTCTGAGAGCAGTAATGTTGAAATAGTGCTTCTGTTCAAACGAAGTGAAATCTAGCCCAAATCTGCTCAAAAGCTTTTCTCTCTATCAGAGAAAGCTGTTTCATTCAACATTCAGTGCAAATCTTGCCAAACTGAAGGATGCTTATGCCTTATGAAATACAATGTTTTTGCAATGCTGTAAGACTGTTTTTAATGTGATAGAAGTTATATGCACAAAAACTTATGTTTGAGCTTCTATACTCAAGATTGTCAGTTTACAGGTTTCTGAGAGCAGTAATGCTGAAATACTGCTTCTGTTCAAATGAAGTGAAATCTAGCCCAAATCTGCTCAAAAGCTTGTCTCTCTATCAGAGAAAGCTGTTTCATTCAATATTCAGTGCAAATCTTGCCAAACTGAAGGATGCTTATGCCTTATGAAATACAATGTTTTTGCAATGCTGTAAGACTGTTTTTAATGTGATAGAAGTTATATGCACAAAAACTTATGTTTGAGCTTGTATACTCAAGATTGTCAGTTTACAGGTTTCTGAGAGCAGTAATGCTGAAATACTGCTTCTGTTCAAATGAAGTGAAATCTAGCCCAAATCTGCTCAAAAGCTTTTCTCTCTATTAGAGAAAGCTGTTTCATTCAATATTCAGTGAAAATCTTGCCAAACTGAAGGATGCTTATGCCTTATGAAATACAATTGTTTTGCAATGCTGTAAGACTGTTTTTAATGTGTCAGAAGTTATATGCACAAAAACTTATGTTTGAGCTTGTATAGTCAAGATTGTCAGTTTACAGGTTTCTGAGAGCAGTAATGCAGAAATACTGCTTCTGTTCAAATGAAGTGAAATCTAGCCTAAATCTGCTCAAAAGCTTTTCTCTCTTTTAGAGAAAGCTGTTTCATTCAATATTCAGTGCAAATCTTGCCAAACTGAAGGATACTTATGCCTTATGAAATACAATGTTTTTGCAATGCTCTAAGACTGTTTTTAATGTGTTTAGAAGTTATATGCACAAAACTTATGTTTGAGCTTCAATGCTAGAGATTGTCAGTTTACAGGTTTCTGAGAGCAGTAATGTTGAATTAGTGCTTCTGTTCAAATGAAGTGAAATCTAGCCCAAATCTGCTCAAAAGCTTGCCTCTCTATCAGAGAAAGCTGCTTCATTCAATATTCAGTGCAAATCTTGCCAAACTGAAGGATGCTTATGTCTCATGAAATACAATGTTTTTGCAATGCTCTAAGACTGTTTTTAATGTGTTAGAAGTTATATGAACAAAAACAGGTTTCTGAGAGCAGTAATGTTGAAATACTGCTTCTGTTCAAACGAAGTGAAATCTAGCCCAAATCTACTCAAAAGCTTGTCTCTCTATCAGAGAAAGCGGTTTCATTCAATATTCAGTGCAAATCTTGCCAAACTGAAGTATGCTTATGCCTTATGAAATACAATGTTTTTGCAAAGCTCTAAGATTGTTTTTAATGTGTTAGAAGTTATATGCACAAAAACAGGTTTCTGAGAGCAGTCATGTTGAAATACTGCTTCTGTTCAAACGAAGTGAAATCTAGCCCAAATCTGCTCAAAAGCTTGTCTCTCTATCAGAGAAAGCGGTTTCATTCAATATTCAGTGCAAATCTTGCCAAACTGAAGGATGCTTATGCCTTATGAAATACAATGTTTTTGCAATGCTGTAAGACTGTTTTTAATGTGATAGAAGTTATATGCACAAAAACTTATGTTTGAGCTTCTATACTCAAGATTATCAGTTTACAGGTTTCTGAGAGCAGTAATGCTGAAATACTGCTTCTGTTCAAATGAAGTGAAATCTAGCCCAAATCTGCTCAAAATATTTTCTCTCTATCAGAGAAAGCTGTTTCATTCAATATTCAGTGAAAATCTTGCCAAACTGAAGAATGCTTATGCCTTATGAAATACAATTGTTTTGCAATGCTGTAAGACTGTTTTTAATGTGTTAGAAGATATATGCACAAAAACTTATGTTTGAGCTTCTATACTCAAGATTGTCAGTTTACAGGTTTCTGAGAGCAGTAATGCTGAAATACTGCTTCTGTTCAAATGAAGTGAAATCTAGCCTAAATCTGCTCAAAAGCTTTTCTCTCTATTAGAGAAGGCTGTTTCATTCAATATTCAGTGCAAATCTTGCCAAACTGAAGGATGCTTATGCCTTATGAAATACAATGTTTTCGCAATGCTGTAAGACTGTTTTTAATGTGTTAGAAGTTATATGCACAAAAACTTATATTTGAGCTTCTATACTCAAGATTATCAGTTTACAGATTTCTGAGAGCAGTAATGCTGAAATACTGCTTCTGTTCAAATGAAGTGAAATCTAGCCCAAATCTGCTCAAAAGCTTGTCTCTCTATCAGAGAAAGCTGCTTCATTCAATATTCAGTGCAAATCTTGCCAAACTGAAGGATGCTTATGCCTTATGAAATACAATGTTTTTGCAATGCTGTAAGATTGTTTTTAAAGTGTTAGAAGTTATATGCACAAAAACTTATGTTTGAGCTTCTATACTCAAGATTGTCAGTTTACAGGTTTCTGAGAGCAGTAATGCTGAAATACTGCTTCTGTTCAAATGAAGTGAAATCTAGCCCAAATCTGCTCAAAAGCTTGTCTCTCTATCAGAGAAAGCTGCTTCATTCAATATTCAGTGCAAATCTTGCCAAACTGAAGGATGCTTATGTCTCATGAAATACAATGTTTTTGCAATGCTCTAAGACTGTTTTTAATGTTTTTAGAAGTTATATGCACAAAACTTATGTTTGAGCTTCAATGCTAGAGATTGTCAGTTTACAGGTTTCTGAGAGCAGTAATGTTGAATTAGAACTTCTGTTCAAATGAAGTGAAATCTAGCCCAAATCTGCTCAAAAGCTTGTCTCTCTATCAGAGAAAGCTGCTTAATTCAATATTCAGTGCAAATCTTGCCAAACGGAAGGATGCTTATGCCTTATGAAATACAATGTTTTTGCAATGCTGTAAGACTGTTTTTAATGTGTTAGAAGTTATATGCACAAAAACAGGTTTCTGAGAGCTGTAATGTTGAAATACTGCTTCTGTTCAAATGAAGTGAAATCTAGCCCAAATCTACTCAAAAGCTTGTCTCTCTATCAGAGAAAGCGGTTTCATTCAATATTCAGTGCAAATCTTGCCAAACTGAAGTATGCTTATGCCTTATGAAATACAATGTTTTTGCAATGCTGTAAGACTGTTTTTAATGTGATAGAAGTTATATGCACAAAAACCTATGTTTGAGCTTCTATACTCAAGATTGTCAGTTTACAGGTTTCTGAGAGCAGTAATGCTGAAATACTGCTTCTGTTCAAATGAAGTGAAATCTAGCCGAAATCTGCTCAAAAGCTTGTCTCTCTATCAGAGAAAGCTGTTTCATTCAGTATTCAGTGCAAATCTTGCCAAACTGAAGGATGCTTATGCCTTATGAAATACAATGTTTTTGCAATGCTGTAAGATTGTTTTTAAAGTGTTAGAAGTTATATGCACAAAACTTATGTTTGAGCTTCAATGCTAGAGATTGTCAGTTTACAGGTTTCTGAGAGCAGTAATGCTGAAATACTGCTTCTGTTCAAATGAAGTGAAATCTAGCCCAAATCTGCTCAAAAGCTTGTCTCTCTATCAGAGAAAGCTGCTTCATTCAATATTCAGTGCAAATCTTGCCAAACTGAAGGATGCTTATGTCTTATGAAATACAATGTTTTTGCAATGCTCTAAGACTGTTTTTAATGTTTTTAGAAGTTATATGCACAAAACTTATGTTTGAGCTTCAATGCTAGAGATTGTCAGTTTACAGGTTTCTGAGAGCAGTAATGTTGAATTAGTGCTTCTGTTCAAATGAAGTGAAATCTAGCCCAAATCTGCTCAAAAGCTTGTCTCTCTATCAGAGAAAGCTGCTTCATTCAATATTCAGTGCAAATCTTGCCAAACTGAAGGATGCTTATGTCTCATGAAATACAATGTTTTTGCAATGCTCTAAGACTGTTTTTAATGTGTTAGAAGTTATATGCACAAAAACAGGTTTCTGAGAGCAGTAATGTTGAAATACTGCTTCTGTTCAAACGAAGTGAAATCTAGCCCAAATCTGCTCAAAAGCTTGTCTCTCTATCAGAGAAAGCTGTTTCATTCAATATTCAGTGCAAATCTTGCCAAACTGAAGGATGCTTATGCCTTATGAAATACAATGTTTTTGCAATGCTGTAAGACTGTTTTTAATGTGTCAGAAGTTATATGCACAAAAACTTATGTTTGAGCTTCTATACTCAAGATTGTCAGTTTACAGGTTTCTGAGAGCAGTAATGCTGAAATACTGCTTCTGTTCAAATGAAGTGAAATCTAGCCCAAATCTGCTCAAAAGCTTGTCTCTCTATCAGAGAAAGCTGCTTCATTCAATATTCAGTGCAAATCTTGCCAAACTGAAGGATGCTTATGTCTTATGAAATACAATGTTTTTGCAATGCTCTAAGACTGTTTTTAATGTTTTTAGAAGTTATATGCACAAAACTTATGTTTGAGCTTCAATGCTAGAGATTGTCAGTTTACAGGTTTCTGAGAGCAGTAATGTTGAATTAGTGCTTCTGTTCAAATGAAGTGAAATCTAGCCCAAATCTGCTCAAAAGCTTGTCTCTCTATCAGAGAAAGCTGCTTCATTCAATATTCAGTGCAAATCTTGCCAAACTGAAGGATGCTTATGTCTCATGAAATACAATGTTTTTGCAATGCTCTAAGACTGTTTTTAATGTGTTAGAAGTTATATGCACAAAAACAGGTTTCTGAGAGCAGTAATGTTGAAATACTGCTTCTGTTCAAACGAAGTGAAATCTAGCCCAAATCTGCTCAAAAGCTTGTCTCTCTATCAGAGAAAGCTGTTTCATTCAATATTCAGTGCAAATCTTGCCAAACTGAAGGATGCTTATGCCTTATGAAATACAATGTTTTTGCAATGCTGTAAGACTGTTTTTAATGTGATAGAAGTTATATGCACAAAAACTTATGTTTGAGCTTCTATACTCAAGATTTTCAGTTTACAGGTTTCTGAGAGCAGTAATGCTGAAATACTGCTTCTGTTCAATTGAAGTGAAATCTAGCCCAAATCTGCTCAAAAGCTTGTCTCTCTATCAGAGAAAGCTGTTTCATTCAATATTCAGTGCAAATCTAGCCAAACTGAAGGATGCTTATGCCTTATGAAATACAATGTTTTTGCAATGCTCTAAGACTGTTTTTAATGTGTTAGAAGTTATATGCACAAAAACAGGTTTCTGAGAACAGTAATGTTGAAATACTGCTTCTGTTCAAACTAAGTGAAATCTAGCCCAAATCTGCTCAAAAGCTTTTCTCAATTCAATTCAATTCAATTCAAGTTTATTTGTATAGCGCTTTTTACAAAATAAATCGTCACAAAGCAACTTTACAGAAAATTATGTTTCTACAATATTTAGTAGTAGCTAGTAGTTTGTGCACATTTGACAGGATTTTAGAAAAAATAATAATAATAATACAAGACGTAGTCAGATAGACGATGAACTATCAATATTATTAATTAAGTTATTATATGATTCAGTCACACATTTAGCAATAATTGTTAGTTCTGTTTGTTGATTCAAGGTTAGCATCATCTGGGGTCCTCTGAGGGTCAGCATCATCTCTTCTCAGGTGTTCTGGATCCAGACTGGAGCTTGTTTAAATCCTAGTTACCACGGGATGTAAATCCCGTGGCGAAACATAGAAACAAAATACAGACATCATTAGCATAGCTGCTGATCCAACAAAGTAAAATTAGTTTAACCCAAGCTAATTAATAAAAATGCAACTTTGAACAGATGCAACTACACTCACAATTAAAAAGATACAATGCTCTAAGACTGTTAGAGCATTGTATCTCTCTATCAGAGAAAGCTGTTTCATTCAATATTCAGTGCAAATCTTGCCAAACTGAAGGATGCTTATGCCTTATGAAATACAATGTTTTTGCAATGCCGTAAGACTGTTTTTAATGTGATAGAAGTTATATGCACAAAAACTTATGTTTGAGCTTCTATACTCAAGATTGTCAGTTTACAGGTTTCTGAGAGCAGTAATGCTGAAATACTGCTTCTGTTCAAATGAAGTGAAATCTAGCCCAAATCTGCTCAAAAGCTTGTCTCTCTATTAGAGAAAGCTGTTTCATTTAATATTCAGTGCAAATCTTGCCAAACTGAAGGATGCTTATGCCTTATGAAATACAATGTTTTTGCAATGCTGTAAGACTGTTTTTATTGTGATAGAAGTTATATGCACAAAAACTTATGTTTGAGCTTGTATACTCAAGATTGTCAGTTTACAGGTTTCTGAGAGCAGTAATGCTGAAATACTGCTTCTGTTCAAATGAAGTGAAATCTAGCCCAAATCTGCTCAAAAGCTTTTCTCTCTATTAGAGAAAGCTGTTTCATTCAATATTCAGAGAAAATCTTGCCAAACTGAAGGATGCTTATACCTTATGAAATACAATTGTTTTGCAATGCTGTAAGACTGTTTTTAATGTGTTAGAAGTTATATGCACAAAAACAGGTTTCTGAGAGCAGTAATGTTGAAATAGTGCTTCTGTTCAAACGAAGTGAAATCTAGCCCAAATCTGCTCAAAAGCTTTTCTCTCTTTTAGAGAAAGCTGTTTCATTCAATATTCAGTGCAAATCTTGCCAAACTGAAGGATACTTATGCCTTATGAAATACAATGTTTTTGCAATGCTGTAAGACTGTTTTTAATGTGATAGAAGTTATATGCACAAAAACTTATGTTTGAGCTTCTATACTCAAGATTGTCAGTTTACAGGTTTCTGAGAGCAGTAATGCTGAAATACTGCTTCTGTTCAAATGAAGTGAAATCTAACCCAAATCTGCTCAAAAGCTTTTCTCTCTTTTAGAGAAAGCTGTTTCATTCAATATTCAGTGCAAATCTTGCCAAACTGAAGGATACTTATGCCTTATGAAATACAATGTTTTTGCAATGCTCTAAGACTGTTTTTAATGTGTTTAGAAGTTATATGCACAAAACTTATGTTTGAGCTTCAATGCTAGAGATTGTCAGTTTACAGGTTTCTGAGAGCAGTAATGTTGAATTAGTGCTTCTGTTCAAATGAAGTGAAATCTAGCCCAAATCTGCTCAAAAGCTTGTCTCTCTATCAGAGAAAGCTGTTTCATTCAATATTCAGTGCAAATCTTGCCAAACTGAAGGATGCTTATGCCTTATGAAATACAATGTTTTTGCAATACTCTAAGACTTTTTAATGTGTTAGAAGTTATATGAACAAAAACAGGTTTCTGAGAGCAGTAATGTTGAAATACTGCTTCTGTTCAAATGAAGTGAAATCTAGCCCAAATCTGCTCAAAAGCTTGTCTCTCTATCAGAGAAAGCTGCTTCATTCAATATTCACTGCAAATCTTGCCAAACTGAAGGATGCTTATGCCTTGTGAAACACAATGTTTTTGCAATGCTGTAAGACTGTTTTTAATGTGTTAGAAGTTATATGCACAAAAACAGGTTTCTGAGAGCTGTAATGTTGAAATACTGCTTCTGTTCAAATGAAGTGAAATCTAGCCCAAATCTACTCAAAAGCTTGTCTCTCTATCAGAGAAAGCGGTTTCATTCAATATTCAGTGCAAATCTTGCCAAACTGAAGTATGCTTATGCCTTATGAAATACAATGTTTTTGCAATGCTCTAAGACTGTTTTTAATGTGTTAGAAGTTATATGCACAAAAAAAGGTTTCTGAGAGCAGTAATGCTGAAATACTGCTTCTGTTCAAATGAAGTGAAATCTAGCCCAAATCTGCTCAAAAGCTTTTCTCTCTATCAGAGAAAGCTGTTTCATTCAATATTCATTGCAAATCTTGCCAAACTGAAGGATGCTTATGCCTTATGAAATACAATGTTTTTGCAATGATGTAAGACTGTTTTTAATGTGATAGAAGTTATATGCACAAAAACTTATGTTTGAGCTTGTATACTCAAGATTGTCAGTTTACAGGTTTCTGAGAGCAGTAATGCTGAAATACTGCTTCTGTTCAAATGAAGTGAAATCTAGCCCAAATCTGCTCAAAAGCTTGTCTCTCTATCAGAGAAAGCTGTTTCATTCAATATTCAGTGCAAATCTTGCCAAACTGAAGGATGCTTATGCCTTATGAAATACAATGTTTTTGCAATGCTCTAAGACTTTTTAATATGTTAGAAGTTATATGAACAAAAACAGGTTTCTGAGAGCAGTAATGTTGAAATACTGCTTCTGTTCAAATGAAGTGAAATCTAGCCCAAATCTACTCAAAAGCTTGTCTCTCTATCAGAGAAAGCGGTTTCATTCAATATTCAGTGCAAATCTTGCCAAACTGAAGTATGCTTATGCCTTATGAAATACAATGTTTTTGCAATGCTCTAAGACTGTTTTTAATGTGTTAGAAGTTATATGCACAAAAACAGGTTTCTGAGAGCAGTAATGTTGAAATACTGCTTCTGTTCAAACGAAGTGAAATCTAGCCCAAATCTGCTCAAAAGCTTTTCTCTCTATCAGAGAAAGCTGTTTCATTCAATATTCAGTGCAAATCTTGCCAAACTGAAGGATGCTTATGCCTTATGAAATACAATGTTTTTGCAATGCTGTAAGACTGTTTTTAATGTGTTAGAAGTTATATGCACAAAAACAGGTTTCTGAGAGCAGTAATGTTGAAATACTGCTTCTGTTCAAATGAAGTGATATCTAGCCCAAATCTGCTCAAAAGCTTGTTTCTCTTTGAGTTAGAGCTGCTTCATTCAATGTTCAGTGCAAATCTTGCCAAACTGAAAGATGCTTGTGTCGTATGAAATAAAATGTTTTCTGCAATGCTGTAAGACAGTTTTTAATGAGTTAGAAGTTATATGCACAAAAACAAATGTTAGAGCTTCAGTTTTCAAGATTGTCAGTTTACAGGTTTCTGAGAGCAGTAATGTTGAAATAGTGCTTCTGTTCAAATGAAGTGAAATCTAGCACAAATCTGCTCAAAAGCTTGTCTCTCTATTAGAGAAAGCTGCTTCATCCAATATTCATTGCAAATCTTGCCAAACTGAGAGATGCTTATGCCTTATGAAATACAATGATTTTGCAATGTTGTAAGACAGTTTTTAATGTGTTAGAAGTTATATGCACAAAAACTTATGTTAGGGCTTCAAATGCTCAAGATTGTCAGTTTACAGGTTTCTGAGTCCAGTAATGTTGAAATAGTGCTTCTGTTCAAATGCTGCTTATGCCTTATGAAATACAATGTTTTTGCAATGCTGTAGGACTGTTTTTAATGTGTTAGAAGTTATATGCACAAAAACTTATGTTTGAGCTGCAATGCTCAAGATTGTTAGTTTACAGGTTTCTGAGACCAGTAATGTTGAAATGGTGCTCCTGTTCAAATGCTGCTTATGCCTTATGAAATACAATGTTTTTGCAATGCTGTAGGACTGTTTTTAATGTGTTAGAAGTTATATGCACAAAAACTTATGTTAGGACTTCAAATGCTCAAGATTGTCAGTTTACAGATTTCTGAGTCCAGTAAATGTTGAAATAGTGCTTCTGTTCAAATGAAGTGAAATCTAGCACAAATCTGCTCAAAAGCTTGTCTCTCTATTAGAGAAAGCTGCTTCATTCAATGTTCAGTGCAAATCTTGCCAAACTGAAAGATGCTTGTGTCTTATGAAATAAAATGTTTTCTGCAATGCTGTAAGACAGTTTTTAATGAGTTAGAAGTTATTTGCACAAAAACAAATGTTAGAGCTTCAC
>NC_068392.1:23973595-24005589 GCF_023724105.1 Carassius gibelio
CATCTATTTTCATCTGTCTCTGGACTCTTGTTAAAACACTTGAGTGCTGACATGAATCCTGCATGAAAGCTAAAAAATTATACTTTTTTAAAACTATTTTAAACATCATGGTTAACAACACCATTTGGAAAGTGAGAAAGGACGTCTAATCTATTGTACACATTTCTGTCAGACATTTGTACCAACAAACACTTTTGGTTTCAAAGAAAACTTAGGACAACTCATTTTCAATCTTATATAGATATGTTCGTGTTTGTGACCTATTTTGTTTGTTTGTGTATTTTTTTACTTGTTTGAGTGTATATTAGTATTTATTTAGTTTGCATGTTCATGTTTTCTGTAATGTTTACATTTGTGTGTGTGTGTGTGTGTGTGTTTATGATTGTATGGTTGTGTTTGTGTACTTGTTTGCATTCTCGGTACATTTATGTTGAGTTTGAAAGATCTAGGGGTTAATAAAAATTATAAATGTAACTAAAATAAACTAAATTAACTCGAATTAAACTACATATTCCTATATGGTCTGACTTGTTAAAAGATTTCACGTCCATTTGACCAGTAAATGAACTTTTAGCTAACCTCACGATCACAGGCCTAAACCATAAACATTTTATGGTTACCTGCAGCACACCATTTACAACACCAGAACCCCCGGAAAACTAATTAGATAACAGTTGAGTTGCAAACCCCAAAAACCTTTAGATGTTTTACAATCTTCGCTGACATGGTCGTAACAGTAAACACAAAGACATCAGATTCCAGACACCAGACGCGTTTCTACGCACTACTTGAGATGAAATATTTAGCCTCTCCTGTAACGTTGTTAAAGTTTCTTTGGCAAGAAAATCAAAGACATTCCAAAACATTTCATTCCAGTTAGATTTGTGTATGCCTAAACGCATGTTTTAATTGATATAGCAACGATATAGCAATGATAGAAGTTAATACTGACAAAATAAAAGATGTATTCAAGGATTTAGCCTACTAAAGTATGTGTGAGTGACTTATTAAAATGAAATAAAACAACAATTTTTTCCAACAAGGAATTTTTGTTGAGATGAAAATAAAATGGTATAGGTTAACCTAATTTTAAAGTAAAAACATCGGTCTAATATTAAAACCAGGTAGAATGTTTTCATCAAATAAGAACTGATGTGTTTTTATTAAAAACGTTACTTTGTTTAACTCTTTTAACATACATTTAAACCTTTGTGACCAACGTTATTAGGGAGGTGTTAGGGGGATGTGTTAGTGGGTGTTTTTTTCTTTTTTATTCGATGCTTTAAACATTAAAAATATAAAGGCGTACATTACTGGTAGATTTACAAATATGGTCTGAGATTACACTCAATTTTCGTTCACACTCTGTACATCATAAAACAAAATAAATGTAAAATAAATAAAACAACACTGAAGAAAAAGATAAAGAATGAAAAAGTAGGGGAGTAACAGATTTTCACATTAAGAAAAACCAAATCCCCCAATGAAGAATACAAAAATCTTGCTTTGAGACTTTTCATTTCTTTTAACGTCTCCAAATACATCACAAATTCCTCTTTAAATGCCACTAAACGTAAGGATTTTGAAAAACATACATTTATGAATGTAGAATTTCGTGCCAGAAGTTAATATTGACAAAATAAAAGACATATTCAATGATTTAGGCTACTAAAGTAAGTGTGAGTGGCTTATTAAAATAAAATAAAACATCAAGGACTTTTGTTTAGATGAAAAATAAAGAGCATATAGTTTTAAAGTAACTCATATACATAGATGTATCTAAAGATCCTGAAACAGGACACATATGTTCCAAGTGGGTAGATATAGAATACCTGAAAGAACATCTAATCATCCGTCTGTTTATACTACAGAAATGATTGTCATATTTTTGGCTCTTCAGTGGGTTGAACACATTAATATACCTAAAGTAGTCATATGTTCAGATTCATTTGCAGTACTACCAAGTTTAAAGTGTGGCGAATTTTCAACAAGACAATTTGTCATTCATTTTACAGAGTTTGTTCAGAATACAACCAAAAACAAATATTTATTTTGTATAGATACCTGCACATATAGGAATAGAAGGTAGTGGATCAGATAAAAACATTAAAATGTCAGACATCAAATTTAATGAAAGGAGAATTTTGGGGATAGAAAGGAAGCTCTCGCCATAGAATTGGACACATTGCACTTAATCAGTCATTATTTATAAGAGGAAAAACATGTGTCTGGACTTTGTGTTAAATGTGATCTTCCTGAATCAGTTGAACCTATTTTAATAAAATGTAAAAGATATGACAACGAAAGAATACAACTTACTTACACTTAATATAGAAATAAACCAGATCTCATTTTAGAAAATGTTAAATAAAGATGTGACTATAGAAATGTTTCAATGATTAAGTATCTCAAAGAGTTGATAAACAGGATTTAAAGAATCACTACTAAGTTTGTCACGTTTCAATCTGAGACGAGATATTTCTTACCTGTCATATTGTTAAATGGGTGATACCTTTAACTACATATGTATGGTTTAATTACTAGATAACACGACACAAACTCGGCAGAAGGAAAATGTGTGTGTGTGTGTGTGTTTGTGTGTGTGTGTGTGTGTGTGTGTGTGTGTGAGTGTTTGTGTACTTGTTTGCATTCTCGGTACATTTATGTTGAGGTTGAAAGATCTAGGGTTAATAAAAATTATAAATGTAACTAAAATAAACTAAATTAACTCGAATTAAACTACATATTCCTATATGGTCTGACTTGTTAAAAGATTTCACACCCATTTGACCCACTAAATGAACTGTCAGATAACCTCACGATCACAGGTCTAAGCCATAAATTTGAAATTGCCTTTGATCCTTGATTACACACAATTTTTTTTTTAAACTTTAGCCGTCCTGCAGTGCACCATTTAGCTACAACACCAGAACCCCCCCCGGAAAACTAATTAGATTACAGTTGAGTTGCAAACCCCCAAAAACCTTTAGATGTTTTTACACCCGCTGATGTCTAACTGATATGCAGGCGACATCACACAGACACCAGATGCCCGGTGCGGTCACGTTTCGCTGCACGACCTGAGACGAGATATTTCTTCCCTGTCATATTGTTAAATGGGGATACTTTTAACTACATATGTCTGTTTTATTTACTAGATAACGCGACACAAACTTACAAACTGGACAGAAGGAAAGTGTGGATGGGTGGCTGGGTGTGTGTGTGTGTGTGTTAATTGTCATAGCTTGAGAAATTAAGCTTGACAAAAATAAAAGATATATCGGCGGCAATAGTCTAAATTTAGACTCGTCGTAAATTAGAGTAATTAACTTAATACATTAAAAACAAATGTTTTTTCAGTGCTGTTTTTTATTATTATTTTTTATTTTTTATTTTTTTAAGACTAAAAGTAAATAAAAATCGCATAAAGCTACATCATTTAAAAAGTACAAATTGATCTTATGTTTAAACGGCTTTAAAGTTTTCACTAATTAAGGACTGATGTCTATTTATTAAGAAATACTTAGTTTAATTATTTTAACATTTAAATCTATTTGACGCTGCTATCACGCCTACAGCGGGGCAGTCTCTAGCGCCGGAGGCGTGGTTTTCTTCCGGAGCATTCCCCGAGCCTCATTCTAAGTGTGTCAGCGATGATGTCAGTATCGCTCAACGGAGATGCCTTGACACTTTGCTGTGAGATCTTTTTTTCTTTCGTCTAACTCTCTGTCAGTAACACTCTCGATTTTTAAAGTTGTAGTTAGTGGTAAAGTACAACATAGATTTGATTTGAAGTATCTTGTCTGATGGATTTTATTTTTGATCCGCGTAATGCCTACCATATTTTTTCAACTTTTTATAACATCGTGACAAACACCAAGTTTTCTGGTTTGTATCGCCGCTTTACATTCATTTCTTTTTTAGTTTGAGGTAAGGTACAAATGCTAAATGCTTTCTTTTCTAACTGGTAACAAAACACCTTTTTAAATTTTTACAAGCTCTCACATCTTTTTCACGTGTTGCTTAACGAAAACACATCTGATAGTTTTGACTTGTTTAGTTGTTTTAGATAAATAACCAGTAACCTATTTTTTTTTTCTTTTTTATTTGTTACAACTTTAACAACGTTTTACACTTTTCCAACTACGAAAACAATCATTACATCGTTCCCATTTTGTTTGTGTTATAACCTTTTTTTCTTGAAATGCACTGTGTACTTAAAACCTTAATAAAAACTTCCCTTATACCATTTTCATGATTTCATCCCTTTCCACTGTTTTAAAAAAAAAAAGCACATAGATTCCAACACATTTTCACCCTCCCTCACCGAAATTCCTTCTTAGGGTCGTAAGTTCATATCTAGGTCACCGGGGTGTACAGGGAGGGGAGGGGAGGGGTGGGGGTATACAAACAGGTGTCCAGAACAGATGGCTTTTATGACCCTCATCAATCAAATTTTTGACACATGGTATACTTTATCCTCTCTGGCAAGGTTTGCACTGAATATTGAATCAAACAGCTTTCTCTAATAGAGAGAAAAGCTTTTGAGCAGATTTCGGCTAGATTTCACTTCATTTGAACAGATGCAGTATTTCAACATTACTGCTCTCAGAAACCTGTTTTTGTGCATATAACTTCTAACACATTAAAAACAGTCTTACAGCATTTGCAAAAACATTGTGTTTCATAAGGCATAAGCATCCTGCAGTTTGGCAAGGTTTGCACTGAATATTGAATGAAACAGCTTTCTCTAATAGAGAGAAAAGCTTTTGAGCAGATTTCGGCTAGATTTCACTTCATTTGAACAGATGCAGTATTTCAACATTACTGCTCTCAGAAACCTGTTTTTGTGCATATAACTTCTAACACATTAAAAACAGTCTTACAGCATTGCAAAAACATTGTGTTTCATAAGGCATAAGCATCCTGCAGTTTGGCAAGGTTTGCACTGAATATTGAATGAAACAGCTTTCTCTAATAGAGAGAAAAGCTTTTGAGCAGATTTGGGCTAGATTTCAATTCATTTGAACAGAAGCAGTATTTCAACATTACTGCTCTCAGAAACCTGTTTTTGTGCATATAACTTCTAACACATTAAAAACAGTCTTACAGCATTGCAAAAACATTGTGTCTCATAAGGCATAAGCATCCTGCAGTTTGGCAAGATTTGCATTGAATATTGAATGAAACAGCTTTCTCTAATAGAGAGAAAAGCTTTTGAGCAGATTTGGGCTAGATTTCACTTCATTTGAACAGAAGCAGTATTTCAACATTACTGCTCTCAGAAACCTGTTTTTGTGCATATAACTTCTAACACATTAAAAACAGTCTTACAGCATTGCAAAAACATTGTGTCTCATAAGGCATAAGCATCCTGCAGTTTGGCAAGGTTTGCACTGAATATTGAATGAAACAGCTTTCTCTAATAGAGAGAAAAGCTTTTGAGCAGATTTCGGCTAGATTTCACTTCATTTGAACAGAAGCAGTATTTCAACATTACTGCTCTCAGAAACCTGTTTTTGTGCATATAACTTCTAACACATTAAAAACAGTCTTACAGCATTGCAAAAACATTGTGTTTCATAAGGCATAAGCATCCTGCAGTTTGGCAAGGTTTGCACTGAATATTGAATGAAACAGCTTTCTCTAATAGAGAGAAAAGCTTTTCAGCAGATTTCAGCTAGATTTCACTTCATTTGAACAGAAGCAGTATTTCAACATTACTGCTCTCAGAAACCTGTTTTTGTGCATATAACTTCTAACACATTAAAAACAGTCTTACAGCATTGCAAAAACATTGTGTTTCATAAGGCATAAGCATCCTGCAGTTTGGCAAGGTTTGCACTGAATATTGAATCAAACAGCTTTCTCTAATAGAGAGAAAAGCTTTTGAGCAGATTTGGGCTAGATTTCACTTCATTTGAACAGAAGCAGTATTTCAACATTACTGCTCTCAGAAACCTGTTTTTGTGCATATAACTTCTAACACATTAAAAACAGTCTTACAGCATTGCAAAAACATTGTATTTCATAAGGCATAAGCATCCTTCAGTTTGTCAAGATTTGCACTGAATATTGATTGAAACAGCTTTCTCTAATAGAGAGAAAAGCTTTTCAGCAGATATCAGCTAGATTTCACTTCATTTGAACAGATGCAGTATTTCAACATTACTGCTCTCAGAAACCTGTTTTTGTGCATATAACTTCTAACACATTAAAAACAGTCTTACAGCATTGCAAAAACATTGTGTTTCATAAGGCATAAGCATCCTGCAGTTTGGCAAGATTTGCGTTGAATATTGAATGAAACAGCTTTCTCTAATAGAGAGAAAAGCTTTTGAGCAGATTTGGGCTAGATTTCACTTCATTTGAACAGAAGTAGTATTTCAACATTACTGCTCTCAGAAACCTGTTTTTGTGCATATAACTTCTAACACATTAAAAACAGTCTTACAGCATTGCAAAAACATTGTGTTTCATAAGGCATAAGCATCATGCAGTTTGGCAAGGTTTGCACTGAATATTGAATGAAACAGCTTTCTCTAATAGAGAGAAAAGCTTTTGAGCAGATTTGGGCTAGATTTGACTTCATTTGAACAGATGCAGTATTTCAACATTACTGCTCTCAGAAACCTGTTTTTGTGCATATAACTTCTAACACATTAAAAACAGTCTTACAGCATTGCAAAAACATTGTATCTCATAAGGCATAAGCATCCTTCAGTTTGGCAAGATTTGCACTGAATATTGAATCAAACAGCTTTCTCTAATAGAGAGAAAAGCTTTTGAGCAGATTTCGGCTAGATTTCACTTCATTTGAACAGATGCAGTATTTCAACATTACTGCTCTCAGAAACCTGTTTTTGTGCATATAACTTCTAACACATTAAAAACAGTCTTACAGCATTGCAAAAACATTGTGTTTCATAAGGCATAAGCATCATGCAGTTTGGCAAAATTTGCACTGAATATTGAATGAAACAGCTTTCTCTAATAGAGAGAAAAGCTTTTGAGCAGATTTGGGCTAGATTTGACTTCATTTGAACAGAAGCAAGTATTTCAACATTACTGCTCTCAGAAACCTGTTTTTGTGCATATAACTTCTAACACATTAAAAACAGTCTTACAGCATTGCAAAAACATTGCATTTCATAAGACATAAGCATCCTGCAGTTTGGCAAGGTTTGCACTGAATATTGAATCAAACAGCTTTCTCTAATAGAGAGAAAAGCTTTTGAGCAGATTTCGGCTAGATTTCACTTCATTTGAACAGATGCAGTATTTCAACATTACTGCTCTCAGAAACCTGTTTTTGTGCATATAACTTCTAACACATTAAAAACAGTCTTACAGCATTGCAAAAACATTGTATTTCATAAGGCATAAGCATCCTTCAGTTTGGCAAGATTTGCACTGAATATTGAATGAAACAGCTTTCTCTGATAGAGAGAAAAGGTTTTGAGCAGATTTGGGTTAGATTTCACTTCATTTGAACAGAAGCAGTATTTCAACATTACTGCTCTCAGAAACCTTTTTTTGTGCATATAACTTCGAACACATTAAAAACAGTCTTACAGCATTGCAAAAACATTGTATCTCATAAGGCATAAGCATCCTTCAGTTTGGCAAGATTTGCACTGAATATTGAATCAAACAGCTTTCTCTAATAGAGAGAAAAGCTTTTGAGCAGATTTCGGCTAGATTTCACTTCATTTGAACAGATGCAGTATTTCAACATTACTGCTCTCAGAAACCTGTTTTTGTGCATATAACTTCTAACACATTAAAAACAGTCTTACAGCATTTGCAAAAACATTGTGTTTCATAAGGCATAAGCATCCTGCAGTTTGGCAAGATTTGCATTGAATATTGAATGAAACAGCTTTCTCTAATAGAGAGAAAAGCTTTTGAGCAGATTTGGGCTAGATTTGACTTCATTTGAACAGATGCAGTATTTCAACATTACTACTCTCAGAAACCTGTTTTTGTGCATATAACTTCTAACTAGGGCTGCACGTTCTCAAGTTTTTCATTAACCGTTAACCGAGGCCCTTAGCGGTTAATACTCGGTTAACCATAGTGTGCCATAGTAACCATAACCATAGTAATTTCCGGACATTGGCCGAAAAAAAAAATGAATGTCCGACAAAATTTAATCTCTCCAGTCAAATTGTCCTATTAAAACTGCCTAATAATGCCGCCCATTAACACAATCTGAATTTGAGAATAAGCCTAAAATGTATAAGGCAAAAGGTAACAAGCAGACTCCGCGGCCGCCTCGCTAAGGCTATGACTATGACTATGTTTGACACGTACAATATTTGAAAATCGATAATTATTTATTTATTTATTTAAATTACAGTTATATCTGAATTTATGTCAACCTATAGACTTTCAAATATCAAAATGTCATGAATTAATATGTATTTTTGTACAAAATGACATATAAACATATTTTCCTATTATACTTTGCCTGGAAACGCTTCCAACAAGGCGTCGGTTCTATTTCTAGCATGCACGCGTCGAGCCGCGCCTCAGCCGCGCGTCTCACGCAGGCAGTCGGCAAGCTCTAACCTGTTAACATGGGAACCGAATTAAAAACAGACACGACACGCAGCTGAGATGCTTTCGCCACGCATCCAGTGTTTCCTGACCGGCCTAATGATGCCCGGGTGTTGGCTGTTGAGATTACATCTAAGCACTGTATTGCAATACTTGCATTTTGCCCCGTCACTCGTATTAGCCCGCTTCATATTAGAAAAAATGACTTCTTCTTGTGGACATTACAAATGTCTGGGAGCGCTCTGGCGGTCTCTGGTGGTGCAAAAATGTATTACAACTAAATTCAATGCACGCCATTGACGTCACTTAACCGAGCAAAATGTTTCACTCGGTTACACAATTTTTAACGGTTAATCGGTTAACCGGTTAACCATGGACACCCCTACTTCTAACACATTAAAAACAGTCTTACAGCATTGCAAAAACATTGTGTTTCATAAGGCATAAGCATCCTGAAGTTTGGCAAGGTTTGCACTGAATATTGAATGAAACAGCTTTCTCTAATAGAGAGAAAAGCTTTTGAGCAGATTTCGGCTAGATTTCACATCATTTGAACAGATGCAGTATTTCAACATTACTGCTCTCAGAAACCTGTTTTTGTGCATATAACTTCTAACACATTAAAAACAGTCTTACAGCATTGCAAAAACATTGTATTTCATAAGGCATAAGCATCCTTCAGTTTGTCAAGATTTGCACTGACTATTGATTGAAACAGCTTTCTTCTAATAGAGAGAAAAGCTTTTCAGCAGATTTCAGCTAGATTTCACTTCATTTGAACAGAAGCAGTATTTCAACATTACTGCTCTCAGAAACCTGTTTTTGTGCATATAACTTCTAACACATTAAAAACAGTCTTACAGCATTGCAAAAACATTGTATTTCATATGGCATAAGCATCCTTCAGTTTGGCAAGATTTGCACTGAATATTGAATGAAACAGCTTTCTCTAATAGAGAGAAAAGCTTTTCAGCAGATTTCAGCTAGATTTCACTTCATTTGAACAGAAGCAGTATTTCAACATTACTGCTCTCAGAAACCTGTTTTTGTGCATATAACTTCTAACACATTAAAAACAGTCTTACAGCATTGCAAAAACATTGTGTTTCATAAGGCATAAGCATCCTGCAGTTTGGCAAGATTTGCATTGAATATTGAATGAAACAGCTTTCTCTAATAGAGAGAAAAGCTTTTGAGCAGATTTGGGCTAGATTTCACTTCATTTGAACAGAAGCAGTATTTCAACATTACTGCTCTCAGAAACCTGTTTTTGTGCATATAACTTCTAACACATTAAAAACAGTCTTACAGCATTGCAAAAACATTGTGTTTCATAAGGCATAAGCATCCTGCAGTTTGGCAAGGTTTGCACTGAATATTGAATCAAACAGCTTTCTCTAATAGAGAGAAAAGCTTTTGAGCAGATTTGGGCTAGATTTCAATTCATTTGAACAGAAGCAGTATTTCAACATTACTGCTCTCAGAAACCTGTTTTTGTGCATATAACTTCTAACACATTAAAAACAGTCTTACAGCATTGCAAAAACATTGTGTCTCATAAGGCATAAGCATCCTGCAGTTTGGCAAGATTTGCATTGAATATTGAATGAAACAGCTTTCTCTAATAGAGAGAAAAGCTTTTGAGCAGATTTGGGCTAGATTTCACTTCATTTGAACAGAAGCAGTATTTCAACATTACTGCTCTCAGAAACCTGTTTTTGTGCATATAACTTCTAACACATTAAAAACAGTCTTACAGCATTGCAAAAACATTGTGTCTCATAAGGCATAAGCATCCTGCAGTTTGGCAAGGTTTGCACTGAATATTGAATGAAACAGCTTTCTCTAATAGAGAGAAAAGCTTTTGAGCAGATTTCGGCTAGATTTCACTTCATTTGAACAGAAGCAGTATTTCAACATTACTGCTCTCAGAAACCTGTTTTTGTGCATATAACTTCTAACACATTAAAAACAGTCTTACAGCATTGCAAAAACATTGTGTTTCATAAGGCATAAGCATCCTGCAGTTTGGCAAGGTTTGCACTGAATATTGAATGAAACAGCTTTCTCTAATAGAGAGAAAAGCTTTTCAGCAGATTTCAGCTAGATTTCACTTCATTTGAACAGATGCAGTATTTCAACATTACTGCTCTCAGAAACCTGTTTTTATGCATATAACTTCTAACACATTAAAAACAGTCTTACAGCATTGCAAAAACAATGTATTTCATAAGGCATAAGCATCCTTCAGTTTGTCAAGATTTGCACTGAATATTGATTGAAACAGCTTTCTCTAATAGAGAGAAAAGCTTTTCAGCAGATATCAGCTAGATTTCACTTCATTTGAACAGAAGCAGTATTTCAACATTACTGCTCTCAGAAACCTTTTTTTGTGCATATAACTTCGAACACATTAAAAACAGTCTTACAGCATTGCAAAAACATTGTATTTCATATGGCATAAGCATCCTTCAGTTTGGCAAGGTTTGCACTGAATATTGAATGAAACAGCTTTCTCTAATAGAGAGAAAAGCTTTTTAGCAGATTTGGGCTAGATTTCACTTCATTTGAACAGAAGTAGTATTTCAACATTACTGCTCTCAGAAACCTGTTTTTGTGCATATAACTTCTAACACATTAAAAACAGTCTTACAGCATTGCAAAAACATTGTGTTTCATAAGGCATAAGCATCATGCAGTTTGGCAAGGTTTGCACTGAATATTGAATGAAACAGCTTTCTCTAATAGAGAGAAAAGCTTTTGAGCAGATTTGGGCTAGATTTGACTTCATTTGAACAGATGCAGTATTTCAACATTACTACTCTCAGAAACCTGTTTTTGTGCATATAACTTCTAACACATTAAAAACAGTCTTACAGCATTGCAAAAACATTGTATTTCATAAGGCATAAGCATCCTTCAGTTTGTCAAGATTTGCACTGAATATTGATTGAAACAGCTTTCTTCTAATAGAGAGAAAAGCTTTTCAGCAGATTTGGGCTAGATTTCACTTCATTTGAACAGATGCAGTATTTCAACATTACTGCTCTCAGAAACCTGTTTTTGTGCATATAACTTCTAACACATTAAAAACAGTCTTACAGCATTGCAAAAACATTGTGTCTCATAAGGCATAAGCATCCTGCAGTTTGGCAAGATTTGCATTGAATATTGAATGAAACAGCTTTCTCTAATAGAGAGAAAAGCTTTTGAGCAGATTTGGGCTAGATTTCACTTCATTTGAACAGAAGCAGTATTTCAACATTACTGCTCTCAGAAACCTGTTTTTGTGCATATAACTTCTAACACATTAAAAACAGTCTTACAGCATTGCAAAAACATTGTGTCTCATAAGGCATAAGCATCCTGCAGTTTGGCAAGGTTTGCACTGAATATTGAATGAAACAGCTTTCTCTAATAGAGAGAAAAGCTTTTGAGCAGATTTCGGCTAGATTTCACTTCATTTGAACAGAAGCAGTATTTCAACATTACTGCTCTCAGAAACCTGTTTTTGTGCATATAACTTCTAACACATTAAAAACAGTCTTACAGCATTGCAAAAACATTGTGTTTCATAAGGCATAAGCATCCTGCAGTTTGGCAAGGTTTGCACTGAATATTGAATGAAACAGCTTTCTCTAATAGAGAGAAAAGCTTTTCAGCAGATTTCAGCTAGATTTCACTTCATTTGAACAGATGCAGTATTTCAACATTACTGCTCTCAGAAACCTGTTTTTATGCATATAACTTCTAACACATTAAAAACAGTCTTACAGCATTGCAAAAACAATGTATTTCATAAGGCATAAGCATCCTTCAGTTTGTCAAGATTTGCACTGAATATTGATTGAAACAGCTTTCTCTAATAGAGAGAAAAGCTTTTCAGCAGATATCAGCTAGATTTCACTTCATTTGAACAGAAGCAGTATTTCAACATTACTGCTCTCAGAAACCTTTTTTTGTGCATATAACTTCGAACACATTAAAAACAGTCTTACAGCATTGCAAAAACATTGTATTTCATATGGCATAAGCATCCTTCAGTTTGGCAAGGTTTGCACTGAATATTGAATGAAACAGCTTTCTCTAATAGAGAGAAAAGCTTTTGAGCAGATTTGGGCTAGATTTCACTTCATTTGAACAGAAGCAAGTATTTCAACATTACTGCTCTCAGAAACCTGTTTTTGTGCATATAACTTCTAACACATTAAAAACAGTCTTACAGCATTTGCAAAAACATTGTGTTTCATAAGGCATAAGCATCCTGCAGTTTGGCAAGATTTGCATTGAATATTGAATGAAACAGCTTTCTCTAATAGAGAGAAAAGCTTTTTAGCAGATTTGGGCTAGATTTCACTTCATTTGAACAGAAGTAGTATTTCAACATTACTGCTCTCAGAAACCTGTTTTTGTGCATATAACTTCTAACACATTAAAAACAGTCTTACAGCATTGCAAAAACATTGTGTTTCATAAGGCATAAGCATCATGCAGTTTGGCAAGGTTTGCACTGAATATTGAATGAAACAGCTTTCTCTAATAGAGAGAAAAGCTTTTGAGCAGATTTGGGCTAGATTTGACTTCATTTGAACAGATGCAGTATTTCAACATTACTACTCTCAGAAACCTGTTTTTGTGCATATAACTTCTAACACATTAAAAACAGTCTTACAGCATTGCAAAAACATTGTATTTCATAAGGCATAAGCATCCTTCAGTTTGTCAAGATTTGCACTGAATATTGATTGAAACAGCTTTCTTCTAATAGAGAGAAAAGCTTTTCAGCAGATTTCGGCTAGATTTCACTTCATTTGAACAGATGCAGTATTTCAACATTACTGCTCTCAGAAACCTGTTTTTGTGCATATAACTTCTAACACATTAAAAACAGTCTTACAGCATTGCAAAAACATTGCGTTTCATAAGACATAAGCATCCTGCAGTTTGGCAAGGTTTGCACTGAATATTGAATCAAACAGCTTTCTCTAATAGAGAGAAAAGCTTTTGAGCAGATTTCGGCTAGATTTCACTTCATTTGAACAGATGCAGTATTTCAACATTACTGCTCTCAGAAACCTGTTTTTGTGCATATAACTTCTAACACATTAAAAACAGTCTTACAGCATTGCAAAAACATTGTATTTCATAAGGCATAAGCATCCTTCAGTTTGGCAAGATTTGCACTGAATATTGAATGAAACAGCTTTCTTTGATAGAGAGAAAAGGTTTTGAGCAGATTTGGGTTAGATTTCACTTCATTTGAACAGAAGCAGTATTTCAACATTACTGCTCTCAGAAACCTTTTTTTGTGCATATAACTTCGAACACATTAAAAACAGTCTTACAGCATTGCAAAAACATTGTGTTTCATAAGGCATAAGCATCCTGCAGTTTGGCAAGATTTGCATTGAATATTGAATGAAACAGCTTTCTCTAATAGAGAGAAAAGCTTTTGAGCAGATTTGGGCTAGATTTCACTTCATTTGAACAGAAGTAGTATTTCAACATTACTGCTCTCAGAAACCTGTTTTTGTGCATATAACTTCTAACACATTAAAAACAGTCTTACAGCATTGCAAAAACATTGTGTTTCATAAGGCATAAGCATCATGCAGTTTGGCAAGGTTTGCACTGAATATTGAATGAAACAGCTTTCTCTAATAGAGAGAAAAGCTTTTGAGCAGATTTGGGCTAGATTTGACTTCATTTGAACAGATGCAGTATTTCAACATTACTACTCTCAGAAACCTGTTTTTGTGCATATAACTTCTAACACATTAAAAACAGTCTTACAGCGTTGCAAAAACATTGTGTTTCATAAGGCATAAGCATCCTGAAGTTTGGCAAGGTTTGCACTGAATATTGAATGAAACAGCTTTCTCTAATAGAGAGAAAAGCTTTTGAGCAGATTTCGGCTAGATTTCACATCATTTGAACAGATGCAGTATTTCAACATTACTGCTCTCAGAAACCTGTTTTTGTGCATATAACTTCTAACACATTAAAAACAGTCTTACAGCATTGCAAAAACATTGTATTTCATAAGGCATAAGCATCCTTCAGTTTGTCAAGATTTGCACTGACTATTGATTGAAACAGCTTTCTTCTAATAGAGAGAAAAGCTTTTCAGCAGATTTCAGCTAGATTTCACTTCATTTGAACAGAAGCAGTATTTCAACATTACTGCTCTCAGAAACCTGTTTTTGTGCATATAACTTCTAACACATTAAAAACAGTCTTACAGCATTGCAAAAACATTGTATTTCATATGGCATAAGCATCCTTCAGTTTGGCAAGGTTTGCACTGAATATTGAATGAAACAGCTTTCTCTAATAGAGAGAAAAGCTTTTGAGCAGATTTGGGCTAGATTTCACTTCATTTGAACAGAAGTAGTATTTCAACATTACTGCTCTCAGAAACCTGTTTTTGTGCATATAACTTCTAACACATTAAAAACAGTCTTACAGCATTGCAAAAACATTGTGTTTCATAAGGCATAAGCATCATGCAGTTTGGCAAGGTTTGCACTGAATATTGAATGAAACAGCTTTCTCTAATAGAGAGAAAAGCTTTTGAGCAGATTTGGGCTAGATTTGACTTCATTTGAACAGATGCAGTATTTCAACATTACTGCTCTCAGAAACCTGTTTTTGTGCATATAACTTCTAACACATTAAAAACAGTCTTACAGCATTGCAAAAACATTGTGTTTCATAAGGCATAAGCATCCTGCAGTTTGGCAAGGTTTGCACTGAATATTGAATCAAACAGCTTTCTCTAATAGAGAGAAAAGCTTTTGAGCAGATTTCGGCTAGATTTCACTTCATTTGAACAGATGCAGTATTTCAACATTACTGCTCTCAGAAACCTGTTTTTTTGCATATAACTTCTAACACATTAAAAACAGTCTTACAGCATTGCAAAAACATTGTATTTCATAAGGCATAAGCATCCTTCAGTTTGTCAAGATTTGCACTGAATATTGATTGAAACAGCTTTCTCTAATAGAGAGAAAAGCTTTTCAGCAGATTTCAGCTAGATTTCACTTCATTTGAACAGAAGCAGTATTTCAACATTACTGCTCTCAGAAACCTGTTTTTGTGCATATAACTTCTAACACATTAAAAACAGTCTTACAGCATTGCAAAAACATTGTATTTCATAAGGCATAAGCATCCTTCAGTTTGGCAAGATTTGCACTGAATATTGAATGAAACAGCTTTCTCTAATAGAGAGAAAAGCTTTTGAGCAGATTTGGGCTAGATTTCACTTCATTTGAACAGAAGCAAGTATTTCAACATTACTGCTCTCAGAAACCTGTTTTTGTGCATATAACTTCTAACACATTAAAAACAGTCTTACAGCATTGCAAAAACATTGTGTTTCATATGGCATAAGCATCCTTCAGTTTGGCAAGGTTTGCACTGAATATTGAATGAAACAGCTTTCTCTAATAGAGAGAAAAGCTTTTGAGCAGATTTGGGCTAGATTTCACTTCATTTGAACAGAAGTAGTATTTCAACATTACTGCTCTCAGAAACCTGTTTTTGTGCATATAACTTCTAACACATTAAAAACAGTCTTACAGCATTGCAAAAACATTGTGTTTCATAAGGCATAAGCATCATTCAGTTTGGCAAGGTTTGCACTGAATATTGAATGAAACAGCTTTCTCTAATAGAGAGAAAAGCTTTTGAGCAGATTTGGGCTAGATTTGACTTCATTTGAACAGATGCAGTATTTCAACATTACTGCTCTCAGAAACCTGTTTTTGTGCATATAACTTCTAACACATTAAAAACAGTCTTACAGCATTGCAAAAACATTGTATTTCATAAGGCATAAGCATCCTTCAGTTTGGCAAGATTTGCACTGAATATTGAATCAAACAGCTTTCTCTAATAGAGAGAAAAGCTTTTGAGCAGATTTGGGCTAGATTTCACTTCATTTGAACAGATGCAGTATTTCAACATTACTGCTCTCAGAAACCTGTTTCTGTGCATATAACTTCTAACACATTAAAAACAGTCTTACAGCATTGCAAAAACATTGTGTTTCATAAGGCATAAGCATCCTGCAGTTTGGCAAGGTTTGCACTGAATATTGAATGAAACAGCTTTCTCTAATAGAGAGAAAAGCTTTTGAACAGATTTCAGCTAGATTTCACTTCATTTGAACAGAAGCAGTATTTCAACATTACTGCTCTCAGAAACCTGTTTTTGTGCATATAACTTCTAACACATTAAAAACAGTCTTACAACATTGCAAAAACATTGTATTTCATAAGGCATAAGCATCCTTCAGTTTGGCAAGATTTGCACTGAATATTGAATCAAACAGCTTTCTCTAATAGAGAGAAAAGCTTTTGAGCAGATTTCGGCTAGATTTCACTTCATTTGAACAGATGCAGTATTTCAACATTTACTGCTGTCAGAAACCTGTTTTTGTGCATTTAACTTCTAACACATTAAAAACAGTCTTACAGCATTGCAAAAACATTGTGTTTCATAAGGCATAAGCATCCTGCAGTTTGGCAAGGTTTGCACTGAATATTGAATCAAACAGCTTTCTCTAATAGAGAGAAAAGCTTTTGAGCAGATTTCGGCTAGATTTCACTTCATTTGAACAGATGCAGTATTTCAACATTACTGCTCTCAGAAACCTGTTTTTGTGCATATAACTTCTAACACATTAAAAACAGTCTTACAGCATTGCAAAAACATTGTGTCTCATAAGGCATAAGCATCCTGCAGTTTGGCAAGGTTTGCACTGAATATTGAATGAAACAGCTTTCTCTAATAGAGAGAAAAGCTTTTGAGCAGATTTCGGCTAGATTTCACTTCATTTGAACAGAAGCAGTATTTCAACATTACTGCTCTCAGAAACCTGTTTTTGTGCATATAACTTCTAACACATTAAAAACAGTCTTACAGCATTGCAAAAACATTGTGTTTCATAAGGCATAAGCATCCTGCAGTTTGGCAAGGTTTGCACTGAATATTGAATGAAACAGCTTTCTCTAATAGAGAGAAAAGCTTTTCAGCAGATTTCAGCTAGATTTCACTTCATTTGAACAGATGCAGTATTTCAACATTACTGCTCTCAGAAACCTGTTTTTATGCATATAACTTCTAACACATTAAAAACAGTCTTACAGCATTGCAAAAACAATGTATTTCATAAGGCATAAGCATCCTTCAGTTTGTCAAGATTTGCACTGAATATTGATTGAAACAGCTTTCTCTAATAGAGAGAAAAGCTTTTCAGCAGATATCAGCTAGATTTCACTTCATTTGAACAGAAGCAGTATTTCAACATTACTGCTCTCAGAAACCTTTTTTTGTGCATATAACTTCGAACACATTAAAAACAGTCTTACAGCATTGCAAAAACATTGTATTTCATATGGCATAAGCATCCTTCAGTTTGGCAAGGTTTGCACTGAATATTGAATGAAACAGCTTTCTCTAATAGAGAGAAAAGCTTTTGAGCAGATTTGGGCTAGATTTCACTTCATTTGAACAGAAGCAAGTATTTCAACATTACTGCTCTCAGAAACCTGTTTTTGTGCATATAACTTCTAACACATTAAAAACAGTCTTACAGCATTTGCAAAAACATTGTGTTTCATAAGGCATAAGCATCCTGCAGTTTGGCAAGATTTGCATTGAATATTGAATGAAACAGCTTTCTCTAATAGAGAGAAAAGCTTTTTAGCAGATTTGGGCTAGATTTCACTTCATTTGAACAGAAGTAGTATTTCAACATTACTGCTCTCAGAAACCTGTTTTTGTGCATATAACTTCTAACACATTAAAAACAGTCTTACAGCATTGCAAAAACATTGTGTTTCATAAGGCATAAGCATCATGCAGTTTGGCAAGGTTTGCACTGAATATTGAATGAAACAGCTTTCTCTAATAGAGAGAAAAGCTTTTGAGCAGATTTGGGCTAGATTTGACTTCATTTGAACAGATGCAGTATTTCAACATTACTACTCTCAGAAACCTGTTTTTGTGCATATAACTTCTAACACATTAAAAACAGTCTTACAGCATTGCAAAAACATTGTATTTCATAAGGCATAAGCATCCTTCAGTTTGTCAAGATTTGCACTGAATATTGATTGAAACAGCTTTCTTCTAATAGAGAGAAAAGCTTTTCAGCAGATTTCGGCTAGATTTCACTTCATTTGAACAGATGCAGTATTTCAACATTACTGCTCTCAGAAACCTGTTTTTGTGCATATAACTTCTAACACATTAAAAACAGTCTTACAGCATTGCAAAAACATTGCGTTTCATAAGACATAAGCATCCTGCAGTTTGGCAAGGTTTGCACTGAATATTGAATCAAACAGCTTTCTCTAATAGAGAGAAAAGCTTTTGAGCAGATTTCGGCTAGATTTCACTTCATTTGAACAGATGCAGTATTTCAACATTACTGCTCTCAGAAACCTGTTTTTGTGCATATAACTTCTAACACATTAAAAACAGTCTTACAGCATTGCAAAAACATTGTATTTCATAAGGCATAAGCATCCTTCAGTTTGGCAAGATTTGCACTGAATATTGAATGAAACAGCTTTCTTTGATAGAGAGAAAAGGTTTTGAGCAGATTTGGGTTAGATTTCACTTCATTTGAACAGAAGCAGTATTTCAACATTACTGCTCTCAGAAACCTTTTTTTGTGCATATAACTTCGAACACATTAAAAACAGTCTTACAGCATTGCAAAAACATTGTGTTTCATAAGGCATAAGCATCCTGCAGTTTGGCAAGATTTGCATTGAATATTGAATGAAACAGCTTTCTCTAATAGAGAGAAAAGCTTTTGAGCAGATTTGGGCTAGATTTCACTTCATTTGAACAGAAGTAGTATTTCAACATTACTGCTCTCAGAAACCTGTTTTTGTGCATATAACTTCTAACACATTAAAAACAGTCTTACAGCATTGCAAAAACATTGTGTTTCATAAGGCATAAGCATCATGCAGTTTGGCAAGGTTTGCACTGAATATTGAATGAAACAGCTTTCTCTAATAGAGAGAAAAGCTTTTGAGCAGATTTGGGCTAGATTTGACTTCATTTGAACAGATGCAGTATTTCAACATTACTACTCTCAGAAACCTGTTTTTGTGCATATAACTTCTAACACATTAAAAACAGTCTTACAGCGTTGCAAAAACATTGTGTTTCATAAGGCATAAGCATCCTGAAGTTTGGCAAGGTTTGCACTGAATATTGAATGAAACAGCTTTCTCTAATAGAGAGAAAAGCTTTTGAGCAGATTTCGGCTAGATTTCACATCATTTGAACAGATGCAGTATTTCAACATTACTGCTCTCAGAAACCTGTTTTTGTGCATATAACTTCTAACACATTAAAAACAGTCTTACAGCATTGCAAAAACATTGTATTTCATAAGGCATAAGCATCCTTCAGTTTGTCAAGATTTGCACTGACTATTGATTGAAACAGCTTTCTTCTAATAGAGAGAAAAGCTTTTCAGCAGATTTCAGCTAGATTTCACTTCATTTGAACAGAAGCAGTATTTCAACATTACTGCTCTCAGAAACCTGTTTTTGTGCATATAACTTCTAACACATTAAAAACAGTCTTACAGCATTGCAAAAACATTGTATTTCATATGGCATAAGCATCCTTCAGTTTGGCAAGGTTTGCACTGAATATTGAATGAAACAGCTTTCTCTAATAGAGAGAAAAGCTTTTGAGCAGATTTGGGCTAGATTTCACTTCATTTGAACAGAAGTAGTATTTCAACATTACTGCTCTCAGAAACCTGTTTTTGTGCATATAACTTCTAACACATTAAAAACAGTCTTACAGCATTGCAAAAACATTGTGTTTCATAAGGCATAAGCATCATGCAGTTTGGCAAGGTTTGCACTGAATATTGAATGAAACAGCTTTCTCTAATAGAGAGAAAAGCTTTTGAGCAGATTTGGGCTAGATTTGACTTCATTTGAACAGATGCAGTATTTCAACATTACTGCTCTCAGAAACCTGTTTTTGTGCATATAACTTCTAACACATTAAAAACAGTCTTACAGCATTGCAAAAACATTGTGTTTCATAAGGCATAAGCATCCTGCAGTTTGGCAAGGTTTGCACTGAATATTGAATCAAACAGCTTTCTCTAATAGAGAGAAAAGCTTTTGAGCAGATTTCGGCTAGATTTCACTTCATTTGAACAGATGCAGTATTTCAACATTACTGCTCTCAGAAACCTGTTTTTTTGCATATAACTTCTAACACATTAAAAACAGTCTTACAGCATTGCAAAAACATTGTATTTCATAAGGCATAAGCATCCTTCAGTTTGTCAAGATTTGCACTGAATATTGATTGAAACAGCTTTCTCTAATAGAGAGAAAAGCTTTTCAGCAGATTTCAGCTAGATTTCACTTCATTTGAACAGAAGCAGTATTTCAACATTACTGCTCTCAGAAACCTGTTTTTGTGCATATAACTTCTAACACATTAAAAACAGTCTTACAGCATTGCAAAAACATTGTATTTCATAAGGCATAAGCATCCTTCAGTTTGGCAAGATTTGCACTGAATATTGAATGAAACAGCTTTCTCTAATAGAGAGAAAAGCTTTTGAGCAGATTTGGGCTAGATTTCACTTCATTTGAACAGAAGCAAGTATTTCAACATTACTGCTCTCAGAAACCTGTTTTTGTGCATATAACTTCTAACACATTAAAAACAGTCTTACAGCATTGCAAAAACATTGTGTTTCATATGGCATAAGCATCCTTCAGTTTGGCAAGGTTTGCACTGAATATTGAATGAAACAGCTTTCTCTAATAGAGAGAAAAGCTTTTGAGCAGATTTGGGCTAGATTTCACTTCATTTGAACAGAAGTAGTATTTCAACATTACTGCTCTCAGAAACCTGTTTTTGTGCATATAACTTCTAACACATTAAAAACAGTCTTACAGCATTGCAAAAACATTGTGTTTCATAAGGCATAAGCATCATTCAGTTTGGCAAGGTTTGCACTGAATATTGAATGAAACAGCTTTCTCTAATAGAGAGAAAAGCTTTTGAGCAGATTTGGGCTAGATTTGACTTCATTTGAACAGATGCAGTATTTCAACATTACTGCTCTCAGAAACCTGTTTTTGTGCATATAACTTCTAACACATTAAAAACAGTCTTACAGCATTGCAAAAACATTGTATTTCATAAGGCATAAGCATCCTTCAGTTTGGCAAGATTTGCACTGAATATTGAATCAAACAGCTTTCTCTAATAGAGAGAAAAGCTTTTGAGCAGATTTGGGCTAGATTTCACTTCATTTGAACAGATGCAGTATTTCAACATTACTGCTCTCAGAAACCTGTTTCTGTGCATATAACTTCTAACACATTAAAAACAGTCTTACAGCATTGCAAAAACATTGTGTTTCATAAGGCATAAGCATCCTGCAGTTTGGCAAGGTTTGCACTGAATATTGAATGAAACAGCTTTCTCTAATAGAGAGAAAAGCTTTTGAACAGATTTCAGCTAGATTTCACTTCATTTGAACAGAAGCAGTATTTCAACATTACTGCTCTCAGAAACCTGTTTTTGTGCATATAACTTCTAACACATTAAAAACAGTCTTACAACATTGCAAAAACATTGTATTTCATAAGGCATAAGCATCCTTCAGTTTGGCAAGATTTGCACTGAATATTGAATCAAACAGCTTTCTCTAATAGAGAGAAAAGCTTTTGAGCAGATTTCGGCTAGATTTCACTTCATTTGAACAGATGCAGTATTTCAACATTTACTGCTGTCAGAAACCTGTTTTTGTGCATTTAACTTCTAACACATTAAAAACAGTCTACAGCATTGCAAAAACATTGTGTTTCATAAGGCATAAGCATCCTGCAGTTTGGCAAGGTTTGCATTGAATATTGAATGAAACAGCTTTCTCTAATAGAGAGAAAAGCTTTTGAGCAGATTTGGGCTAGATTTCACTTCATTTGAACAGAAGCAGTATTTCAACATTACTGCTCTCAGAAACCTGTTTCTGTGCATATAACTTCTAACACATTAAAAACAGTCTTACAGCATTGCAAAAACATTGTGTTTCATAAGGCATAAGCATCCTGCAGTTTGGCAAGGTTTGCACTGAATATTGAATGAAACAGCTTTCTCTAATAGAGAGAAAAGCTTTTGAACAGATTTCGGCTAGATTTCACTTCATTTGAACAGATGCAGTATTTCAACATTACTGCTCTCAGAAACCTGTTTTTGTGCATATAACTTCTAACACATTAAAAACAGTCTTACAGCATTGCAAAAACATTGTATTTCATAAGGCATAAGCATCCTTCAGTTTGGCAAGATTTGCACTGAATATTGAATGAAACAGCTTTCTCTGATAGAGAGAAAAGGTTTTGAGCAGATTTGAGCTAGATTTCACTTCATTCGAACAGAAGCAGTATTTCAACATTACTGCTCTCAGAAACCTTTTTTTGTGCATATAACTTCGAACACATTAAAAACAGTCTTACAGCATTGCAAAAACATTGTATTTCATATGGCATAAGCATCCTTCAGTTTGGCAAGGTTTGCACTGAATATTGAATGAAACAGCTTTCTCTAATAGAGAGAAAAGCTTTTGAGCAGATTTGGGCTAGATTTCACTTCATTTGAACAGAAGCAAGTATTTCAACATTACTGCTCTCAGAAACCTGTTTTTGTGCATATAACTTCTAACACATTAAAAACAGTCTTACAGCATTTGCAAAAACATTGTGTTTCATAAGGCATAAGCATCCTGCAGTTTGGCAAGATTTGCATTGAATATTGAATGAAACAGCTTTCTCTAATAGAGAGAAAAGCTTTTGAGCAGATTTGGGCTAGATTTCACTTCATTTGAACAGAAGTAGTATTTCAACATTTACTGCTGTCAGAAACCTGTTTTTGTGCATATAACTTCTAACACATTAAAAACAGTCTTACAGCATTGCAAAAACATTGTGTTTCATAAGGCATAAGCATCATGCAGTTTGGCAAAATTTGCACTGAATATTGAATGAAACAGCTTTCTCTAATAGAGAGAAAAGCTTTTGAGCAGATTTGGGCTAGATTTGACTTCATTTGAACAGAAGCAAGTATTTCAACATTACTGCTCTCAGAAACCTGTTTTTGTGCATATAACTTCTAACACATTAAAAACAGTCTTACAGCATTGCAAAAATATTGTGTTTCATAAGGCATAAGCATCCTGCAGTTTGGCAAGATTTGCACTGAATATTGAATGAAACAGCTTTCTCTGATAGAGAGAAAAGGTTTTGAGCAGATTTGGGCTAGATTTCACTTCATTTGAACAGAAGCAGTATTTCAACATTACTGCTCTCAGAAACCTGTTTTTGTGCATATAACTTCTAACACATTAAAAACAGTCTTACAGCATTGCAAAAACATTGTGTTTCATAAGGCATAAGCATCCTGTAGTTTGGCAAGGTTTGCACTGAATATTGAATGAAACAGCTTTCTCTAATAGAGAGAAAAGCTTTTGAGCAGATTTGGGCTAGATTTCACATCATTTGAACAGATGCAGTATTTCAACATTACTGCTCTCAGAAACCTGTTTTTGTGCATATAACTTCTAACACATTAAAAACAGTCTTACAGCATTGCAAAAACATTGTATTTCATAAGGCATAAGCATCCTTCAGTTTGGCAAGATTTGCACTGAATATTGAATCAAACAGCTTTCTCTAATAGAGAGAAAAGCTTTTGAGCAGATTTCGGCTAGATTTCACTTCATTTGAACAGATGCAGTATTTCAACATTTACTGCTCTCAGAAACCTGTTTTTGTGCATATAACTTCTAACACATTAAAAACAGTCTTACAGCATTGCAAAAACATTGTGTTTCATAAGGCATAAGCATCATGCAGTTTGGCAAAATTTGCACTGAATATTGAATGAAACAGCTTTCTCTAATAGAGAGAAAAGCTTTTGAGCAGATTTGGGCTAGATTTGACTTCATTTGAACAGAAGCAAGTATTTCAACATTACTGCTCTCAGAAACCTGTTTTTGTGCATATAACTTCTAACACATTAAAAACAGTCTTACAGCATTGCAAAAATATTGTGCTTCATAAGGCATAAGCATCCTGCAGTTTGGCAAGATTTGCACTGAATATTGAATGAAACAGGTTTCTCTAATAGAGAGAAAAGCTTTTGAGCAGATTTGGGCTAGATTTCACTTCATTTGAACAGAAGCAGTATTTCAACATTACTGCTCTCAGAAACCTGTTTTTGTGCATATAACTTCTAACACATTAAAAACAGTCTTACGGCATTGCAAAAACATTGTGTTTCATAAGGCATAAGCATCCTGTAGTTTGGCAAGGTTTGCACTGAATATTGAATGAAACAGCTTTCTGTAATAGAGAGAAAAGCTTTTGAGCAGATTTCGGCTAGATTTCACATCATTTGAACAGATGCAGTATTTCAACATTACTGCTCTCAGAAACCTGTTTTTGTGCATATAACTTCTAACACATTAAAAACAGTCTTACAGCATTGCAAAAACATTGTATTTCATAAGGCATAAGCATCCTTCAGTTTGTCAAGATTTGCACTGAATATTGATTGAAACAGCTTTCTTCTAATAGAGAGAAAAGCTTTTCAGCAGATTTCAGCTAGATTTCACTTCATTTGAACAGAAGCAGTATTTCAACATTACTGCTCTCAGAAACCTGTTTTTGTGCATATAACTTCTAACACATTAAAAACAGTCTTACAGCATTGCAAAAACATTGTGTTTCATAAGGCATAAGCATCCTGCAGTTTGGCAAGGTTTGCACTGAATATTGAATCAAACAGCTTTATCTAATAGAGAGAAAAGCTTTTGAGCAGATTTCGGCTAGATTTGACTTCATTTGAACAGATGCAGTATTTCAACATTAATGCTCTCAGAAACCTGTTTTTGTGCATATAACTTCTAACACATTAAAAACAGTCTTACAGCATTGCAAAAACATTGTGTTTCATAAGGCATAAGCATCCTGCAGTTTGGCAAGGTTTGCACTGAATATTGAATCAAACAGCTTTCTCTAATAGAGAGAAAAGCTTTTGAGCAGATTTCGGCTAGATTTCACTTCATTTGAACAGATGCAGTATTTCAACATTACTGCTCTCAGAAACCTGTTTTTGTGCATATAACTTCTAACACATTAAAAACAGTCTTACAGCATTGCAAAAACATTGTATTTCATATGGCATAAGCATCCTTCAGTTTGGCAAGATTTGCACTGAATATTGAATGAAACAGCTTTCTCTAATAGAGAGAAAAGCTTTTGAGCAGATTTGGGCTAGATTTCACTTCATTTGAACAGAAGCAGTATTTCAACATTACTGCTCTCAGAAACCTGTTTCTGTGCATATAACTTCTAACACATTAAAAACAGTCTTACAGCATTGCAAAAACATTGTGTTTCATAAGGCATAAGCATCCTGCAGTTTGGCAAGGTTTGCACTGAATATTGAATGAAACAGCTTTCTCTAATAGAGAGAAAAGCTTTTGAACAGATTTCAGCTAGATTTCACTTCATTTGAACAGAAGCAGTATTTCAACATTACTGCTCTCAGAAACCTGTTTTTGTGCATATAACTTCTAACACATTAAAAACAGTCTTACAGCATTGCAAAAACATTGTGTTTCATAAGGCATAAGCATCCTGCAGTTTGGCAAGGTTTGCACTGAATATTGAATCAAACAGCTTTCTCTAATAGAGAGAAAAGCTTTTGAGCAGATTTCGGCTAGATTTCACTTTATTTGAACAGATGCAGTATTTCAACATTACTGCTCTCAGAAACCTGTTTTTGTGCATATAACTTCTAACACATTAAAAACAGTCTTACAGCATTGCAAAAACATTGTATTTCATAAGGCATAAGCATCCTTCAGTTTGGCAAGATTTGCACTGAATATTGAATGAAACAGCTTTCTCTGATAGAGAGAAAAGGTTTTGAGCAGATTTGGGCTAGATTTCACTTCATTTGAACAGAAGCAGTATTTCAACATTACTGCTCTCAGAAACCTTTTTTTGTGCATATAACTTCGAACACATTAAAAACAGTCTTACAGCATTGCAAAAACATTGTATTTCATATGGCATAAGCATCCTTCAGTTTGGCAAGGTTTGCACTGAATATTGAATGAAACAGCTTTCTCTAATAGAGAGAAAAGCTTTTGAGCAGATTTGGGCTAGATTTCACTTCATTTGAACAGAAGCAAGTATTTCAACATTACTGCTCTCAGAAACCTGTTTTTGTGCATATAACTTCTAACACATTAAAAACAGTCTTACAGCATTTGCAAAAACATTGTGTTTCATAAGGCATAAGCATCCTGCAGTTCGGCAAGATTTGCATTGAATATTGAATGAAACAGCTTTCTCTAATAGAGAGAAAAGCTTTTGAGCAGATTTGGGCTAGATTTCACTTCATTTGAACAGAAGCAGTATTTCAACATTACTGCTCTCAGAAACCTTTTTTTGTGCATATAACTTCTAACACATTAAAAACAGTCTTACAGCATTGCAAAAACATTGTATTTCATATGGCATAAGCATCCTTCAGTTTGGCAAGGTTTGCACTGAATATTGAATGAAACAGCTTTCTCTAATAGAGAGAAAAGGTTTTGAGCAGATTTGGGCTAGATTTCACTTCATTTGAACAGAAGCAAGTATTTCAACATTACTGCTCTCAGAAACCTGTTTTTGTGCATATAACTTCTAACACATTAAAAACAGTCTTACAGCATTGCAAAAACATTGTGTTTCATAAGGCATAAGCATCCTGTAGTTTGGCAAGGTTTGCACTGAATATTGAATGAAACAGCTTTCTCTAATAGAGAGAAAAGCTTTTGAGCAGATTTCGGCTAGATTTCACATCATTTGAACAGATGCAGTATTTCAACATTACTGCTCTCAGAAACCTGTTTTTGTGCATATAACTTCTAACACATTAAAAACAGTCTTACAGCATTGCAAAAACATTGTATTTCATATGGCATAAGCATCCTTCAGTTTGTCAAGATTTGCACTGAATATTGATTGAAACAGCTTTCTCTAATAGAGAGAAAAGCTTTTGAGCAGATTTGGGCTAGATTTCACTTCATTTGAACAGAAGCAGTATTTCAACATTACTGCTCTCAGAAACCTGTTTCTGTGCATATAACTTCTAACACATTAAAAACAGTCTTACAGCATTGCAAAAACATTGTGTTTCATAAGGCATAAGCATCCTGCAGTTTGGCAAGGTTTGCACTGAATATTGAATGAAACAGCTTTCTCTAATAGAGAGAAAAGCTTTTGAACAGATTTCAGCTAGATTTCACTTCATTTGAACAGAAGCAGTATTTCAACATTACTGCTCTCAGAAACCTGTTTTTGTGCATATAACTTCTAACACATTAAAAACAGTCTTACAGCATTGCAAAAACATTGTGTTTCATAAGGCATAAGCATCCTGCAGTTTGGCAAGGTTTGCACTGAATATTGAATCAAACAGCTTTCTCTAATAGAGAGAAAAGCTTTTGAGCAGATTTCGGCTAGATTTCACTTCATTTGAACAGATGCAGTATTTCAACATTACTGCTCTCAGAAACCTGTTTTTGTGCATATAACTTCTAACACATTAAAAACAGTCTTACAGCATTGCAAAAACATTGTATTTCATAAGGCATAAGCATCCTTCAGTTTGGCAAGATTTGCACTGAATATTGAATGAAACAGCTTTCTCTGATAGAGAGAAAAGGTTTTGAGCAGATTTGGGCTAGATTTCACTTCATTTGAACAGAAGCAGTATTTCAAAATTACTGCTCTCAGAAACCTTTTTTTGTGCATATAACTTCGAACACATTAAAAACAGTCTTACAGCATTGCAAAAACATTGTATTTCATATGGCATAAGCATCCTTCAGTTTGGCAAGGTTTGCACTGAATATTGAATGAAACAGCTTTCTCTAATAGAGAGAAAAGCTTTTGAACAGATTTGGGCTAGATTTCACTTCATTTGAACAGAAGCAAGTATTTCAACATTACTGCTCTCAGAAACCTGTTTTTGTGCATATAACTTCTAACACATTAAAAACAGTCTTACAGCATTTGCAAAAACATTGTGTTTCATAAGGCATAAGCATCCTGCAGTTTGGCAAGATTTGCATTGAATATTGAATGAAACAGCTTTCTCTAATAGAGAGAAAAGCTTTTGAGCAGATTTGGGCTAGATTTCACTTCATTTGAACAGAAGTAGTATTTCAACATTACTGCTCTCAGAAACCTGTTTTTGTGCATATAACTTCTAACACATTAAAAACAGTCTTACAGCATTGCAAAAACATTGTGTTTCATAAGGCATAAGCATCATGCAGTTTGGCAAGGTTTGCACTGAATATTGAATGAAACAGCTTTCTCTAATAGAGAGAAAAGCTTTTGAGCAGATTTGGGCTAGATTTGACTTCATTTGAACAGATGCAGTATTTCAACATTACTGCTCTCAGAAACCTGTTTTGTGCATATAACTTCTAACACATTAAAAACAGTCTTACAGCATTGCAAAAACATTGTATTTCATATGGCATAAGCATCCTTCAGTTTGGCAAGGTTTGCACTGAATATTGAATGAAACAGCTTTCTCTAATAGAGAGAAAAGCTTTTGAGCAGATTTGGGCTAGATTTCACTTCATTTGAACAGAAGCAAGTATTTCAACATTACTGCTCTCAGAAACCTGTTTTTGTGCATATAACTTCTAACACATTAAAAACAGTCTTACAGCATTTGCAAAAACATTGTGTTTCATAAGGCATAAGCATCCTGCAGTTTGGCAAGATTTGCATTGAATATTGAATGAAACAGCTTTCTCTAATAGAGAGAAAAGCTTTTGAGCAGATTTGGGCTAGATTTCACTTCATTTGAACAGAAGTAGTATTTCAACATTACTGCTCTCAGAAACCTGTTTTTGTGCATATAACTTCTAACACATTAAAAACAGTCTTACAGCATTGCAAAAACATTGTGTTTCATAAGGCATAAGCATCATGCAGTTTGGCAAGGTTTGCACTGAATATTGAATGAAACAGCTTTCTCTAATAGAGAGAAAAGCTTTTGAGCAGATTTGGGCTAGATTTGACTTCATTTGAACAGATGCAGTATTTCAACATTACTGCTCTCAGAAACCTGTTTTGTGCATATAACTTCTAACACATTAAAAACAGTCTTACAGCATTGCAAAAACATTGTATTTCATAAGGCATAAGCATCCTTCAGTTTGGCAAGATTTGCACTGAATATTGAATCAAACAGCTTTCTCTAATAGAGAGAAAAGCTTTTGAGCAGATTTCGGCTAGATTTCACTTCATTTGAACAGATGCAGTATTTCAACATTTACTGCTCTCAGAAACCTGTTTTTGTGCATATAACTTCTAACACATTAAAAACAGTCTTACAGCATTGCAAAAACATTGTGTTTCATAAGGCATAAGCATCATGCAGTTTGGCAAAATTTGCACTGAATATTGAATGAAACAGCTTTCTCTAATAGAGAGAAAGGCTTTTGAGCAGATTTGGGCTAGATTTGACTTCATTTGAACAGAAGCAAGTATTTCAACATTACTGCTCTCAGAAACCTGTTTTTGTGCATATAACTTCTAACACATTAAAAACAGTCTTACAGCATTGCAAAAATATTGTGCTTCATAAGGCATAAGCATCCTGCAGTTTGGCAAGATTTGCACTGAATATTGAATGAAACAGGTTTCTCTAATAGAGAGAAAAGCTTTTGAGCAGATTTGGGCTAGATTTCACTTCATTTGAACAGAAGCAGTATTTCAACATTACTGCTCTCAGAAACCTGTTTTTGTGCATATAACTTCTAACACATTAAAAACAGTCTTACAGCATTCCAAAAACATTGTGTTTCATAAGGCATAAGCATCCTGTAGTTTGGCAAGGTTTGCACTGAATATTGAATGAAACAGCTTTCTCTAATAGAGAGAAAAGCTTTTGAGCAGATTTCGGCTAGATTTCACATCATTTGAACAGATGCAGTATTTCAACATTACTGCTCTCAGAAACCTGTTTTTGTGCATATAACTTCTAACACATTAAAAACAGTCTTACAGCATTGCAAAAACATTGTGTTTCATAAGGCATAAGCATCCTGCAGTTTGGCAAGGTTTGCACTGAATATTGAATCAAACAGCTTTCTTCTAATAGAGAGAAAAGCTTTTGAGCAGATTTCGGCTAGATTTCACTTCATTTGAACAGATGCAGTATTTCAACATTACTGCTCTCAGAAACCTGTTTTTGTGCATATAACTTCTAACACATTAAAAACAGTCTTACAGCATTGCAAAAACATTGTATTTCATATGGCATAAGCATCCTTCAGTTTGGCAAGATTTGCACTGAATATTGAATGAAACAGCTTTCTCTGATAGAGAGAAAAGGTTTTGAGCAGATTTGGGCTAGATTTCACTTCATTTGAACAGAAGCAGTATTTCAACATTACTGCTCTCAGAAACCTTTTTTTGTGCATATAACTTCGAACACATTAAAAACAGTCTTACAGCATTGCAAAAACATTGTATTTCATATGGCATAAGCATCCTTCAGTTTGGCAAGGTTTGCACTGAATATTGAATGAAACAGCTTTCTCTGATAGAGAGAAAAGCTTTTGAGCAGATTTGGGCTAGATTTCACTTCATTTGAACAGAAGCAAGTATTTCAACATTACTGATCTCAGAAACCTGTTTTTGTGCATATAACTTCGAACACATTAAAAACAGTCTTACAGCATTGCAAAAACATTGTATTTCATATGGCATAAGCATCCTTCAGTTTGGCAAGGTTTGCACTGAATATTGAATGAAACAGCTTTCTCTAATAGAGAGAAAAGCTTTTGAGCAGATTTGGGCTAGATTTCACTTCATTTGAACAGAAGCAAGTATTTCAACATTACTGCTCTCAGAAACCTGTTTTTGTGCATATAACTTCTAACACATTAAAAACAGTCTTACAGCATTTGCAAAAACATTGTGTTTCATAAGGCATAAGCATCCTGCAGTTTGGCAAGATTTGCATTGAATATTGAATGAAACAGCTTTCTCTAATAGAGAGAAAAGCTTTTGAGCAGATTTGGGCTAGATTTCACTTCATTTGAACAGAAGTAGTATTTCAACATTACTGCTCTCAGAAACCTGTTTTTGTGCATATAACTTCTAACACATTAAAAACAGTCTTACAGCATTGCAAAAACATTGTGTTTCATAAGGCATAAGCATCATGCAGTTTGGCAAGGTTTGCACTGAATATTGAATGAAACAGCTTTCTCTAATAGAGAGAAAAGCTTTTGAGCAGTTTTGGGCTAGATTTCACTTCATTTG
>NC_068392.1:24006089-24029305 GCF_023724105.1 Carassius gibelio
CTTATGAAGTACAATGTTTTCTGCAATGCTGTAAGACAGTTTTTAATGTGTTAGAAGTTATATGCACAAAAACTTATGTTAGGACTTCAATGATCAAGATTGTCAGTTTACAGCTTTCTGAGTCCAGTAATGTTGAAATAGTGTTTCTGTTGAAATGAAGTGAAATCAAGCCCAAATCTGCTCAAAAGCTTTTCTCTCTATTAGATAAGGCTGTTTCATTCAGTATTCAGTGCAAATCTTGCCAAACTGAAACAAGCTTATGTCTTATGAAGTACAATGTTTTCTGCAATGCTGTAAGACAGTTTTTAATGTGTTAGAAGTTATATACACAAAAACTAATGTTAGGACTGCAATGATCAAGATTGTCAGTTTACAGCTTTCTGAGTCCAGTAATGTTGAAATAGTGTTTCTGTTCAAATGAAGTGAAATCAAGCCCAAATCTGCTCAAAAGCTTTTCTCTCTATTAGAGAAAGCTGTTTCATTCAATATTCAGTGCAAATCTTGCCAAACTGAAACAAGCTTATGCCTTATGAAGTACAATGTTTTCTGCAATGCTGTAAGACAGTTTTTAATGTGTTAGAAGTTATATGCACAAAAACTAATGTTAGGACTGCAATGATCAAGATTGTCAGTTTACAGCTTTCTGAGTCCAGTAATGTTGAAATAGTGTTTCTGTTCAAATGAAGTGAAATCAAGCCCAAATCTGCTCAAAAGCTTTTCTCTCTATTAGAGAAAGCTGTTTCATTCAATATTCAGTGCAAATCTTGCCAAACTGAAACAAGCTTATGCCTTATGAAGTACAATGTTTTCTGCAATGCTGTAAGACAGTTTTTAATGTGTTAGAAGTTATATGCACAAAAACTTATGTTAGGACTTCAATGATCAAGATTGTCAGTTTACAGCTTTCTGAGTCCAGTAATGCTGAAATAGTGTTTCTGTTGAAATGAAGTGAAATCAAGCCCAAATCTGCTCAAAAGCTTTTCTCTCTATTAGATAAAGCTGTTTCATTCAGTATTCAGTGCAAATCTTGCCAAACTGAAACAAGCTTATGTCTTATGAAGTACAATGTTTTCTGCAATGCTGTAAGACAGTTTTTAATGTGTTAGAAGTTATATGCACAAAAACTTATGTTAGGACTTCAATGATCAAGATTGTCAGTTTACAGCTTTCTGAGTCCAGTAATGCTGAAATAGTGTTTCTGTTGAAATGAAGTGAAATCAAGCCCAAATCTGCTCAAAAGCTTTTCTCTCTATTAGATAAAGCTGTTTCATTCAGTATTCAGTGCAAATCTTGCCAAACTGAAACAAGCTTATGCCTTATGAAGTACAATGTTTTCTGCAATGCTGTAAGACAGTTTTTAATGTGTTAGAAGTTATATGCACAAAAACTTATGTTAGGACTGCAATGATCAAGATTGTCAGTTTACAGCTTTCTGAGTCCAGTAATGTTGAAATAGTGTTTCTGTTCAAATGAAGTGAAATCAAGCCCAAATCTGCTCAAAAGCTTTTCTCTCTATTAGAGAAAGCTGTTTCATTCAATATTCAGTGCAAATCTTGCCAATCTGAAAGATGCTTATGCCTTATGAAATACAATGTTTTCTGCAATGCTGTAAGACAGTTTTTAATGTGTTAGAAGTTATATGCACAAAAACTTATGTTAGGACTTCAATGATCAAGATTGTCAGTTTACAGCTTTCTGAGTCCAGTAAAGTTGAAATGGTGCCTCTGTTCAAATGAAGTGAAATCAAGCCCAAATCTGCTCAAAAGCTTGTCTCTCTAATAGAGAAAGCTGTTTCATTCAGTATTCAGTGCAAATCTTGCCAAACTGAAAGATGCTTATGCCATATGAAGTACAATGTTTTCTGCAATGCTGTAAGACAGTTTTTAATGTGTTAGAAGTTATATGCACAAAAACTTATGTTAGGACTGCAATGATCAAGATTGTCAGTTTACAGCTTTCTGAGTCCAGTAATGTTGAAATAGTGTTTCTGTTCAAATGAAGTGAAATCAAGCCCAAATCTGCTCAAAAGCTTTTCTCTCTATTAGAGAAAGCTGTTTCATTCAATATTCAGTGCAAATCTTGCCAATCTGAAAGATGCTTATGCCTTATGAAATACAATGTTTTCTGCAATGCTGTAAGACAGTTTTTAATGTGTTAGAAGTTATATGCACAAAAACTTATGTTAGGACTTCAATGATCAAGATTGTCAGTTTACAGCTTTCTGAGTCCAGTAAAGTTGAAATGGTGCCTCTGTTCAAATGAAGTGAAATCAAGCCCAAATCTGCTCAAAAGCTTGTCTCTCTAATAGAGAAAGCTGTTTCATTCAGTATTCAGTGCAAATCTTGCCAAACTGAAAGATGCTTATGCCATATGAAATACAATGTTTTCTGCAATGCTGTAAGACAGTTTTTAATGTGTTAGAAGTTATATGCACAAAAACTTATGTTAGGACTTCAATGATCAAGATTGTCAGTTTACAGCTTTCTGAGTCCAGTAATGCTGAAATAGTGTTTCTGTTCAAATGAAGTGAAATCAAGCCCAAATCTGCTCAAAAGCTTTTCTCTCTATTAGAGAAAGCTGTTTCATTCAATATTCAGTGCAAATCTTGCCAAACTGAAACAAGCTTATGTCTTATGAAGTACAATGTTTTCTGCAATGCTGTAAGACAGTTTTTAATGTGTTAGAAGTTATATGCACAAAAACTTATGTTAGGAATTCAATGATCAAGATTGTCAGTTTACAGCTTTCTGAGTCCAGTAATGCTGAAATAGTGTTTCTGTTCAAATGAAGTGAAATCAAGCCCAAATCTGCTCAAAAGCTTTTCTCTCTATTAGAGAAAGCTGTTTCATTCAGTATTCAGTGCAAATCTTGCCAAACTGAAACATGCTTATGTCTTATGAAATAAAATGTTTTCTGCAATGCTGTAAGACAGTTTTTAATGTGTTAGAAGTTATATACACAAAAACTAATGTTAGGACTGCAATGATCAAGATTGTCAGTTTACAGCTTTCTGAGTCCAGTAATGTTGAAATAGTGTTTCTGTTCAAATGAAGTGAAATCAAGCCCAAATCTGCTCAAAAGCTTTTCTCTCTATTAGAGAAAGCTGTTTCATTCAATATTCAGTGCAAATCTTGCCAAACTGAAACAAGCTTATGCCTTATGAAGTACAATGTTTTCTGCAATGCTGTAAGACAGTTTTTAATGTGTTAGAAGTTATATGCACAAAAACTAATGTTAGGACTGCAATGATCAAGATTGTCAGTTTACAGCTTTCTGAGTCCAGTAATGTTGAAATAGTGTTTCTGTTCAAATGAAGTGAAATCAAGCCCAAATCTGCTCAAAAGCTTTTCTCTCTATTAGAGAAAGCTGTTTCATTCAATATTCAGTGCAAATCTTGCCAAACTGAAACAAGCTTATGCCTTATGAAGTACAATGTTTTCTGCAATGCTGTAAGACAGTTTTTAATGTGTTAGAAGTTATATGCACAAAAACTTATGTTAGGACTTCAATGATCAAGATTGTCAGTTTACAGCTTTCTGAGTCCAGTAATGCTGAAATAGTGTTTCTGTTGAAATGAAGTGAAATCAAGCCCAAATCTGCTCAAAAGCTTTTCTCTCTATTAGATAAAGCTGTTTCATTCAGTATTCAGTGCAAATCTTGCCAAACTGAAACAAGCTTATGTCTTATGAAGTACAATGTTTTCTGCAATGCTGTAAGACAGTTTTTAATGTGTTAGAAGTTATATGCACAAAAACTTATGTTAGGACTGCAATGATCAAGATTGTCAGTTTACAGCTTTCTGAGTCCAGTAATGTTGAAATAGTGTTTCTGTTCAAATGAAGTGAAATCAAGCCCAAATCTGCTCAAAAGCTTTTCTCTCTATTAGAGAAAGCTGTTTCATTCAATATTCAGTGCAAATCTTGCCAAACTGAAACAAGCTTATGCCTTATGAAGTACAATGTTTTCTGCAATGCTGTAAGACAGTTTTTAATGTGTTAGAAGTTATATGCACAAAAACTTATGTTAGGACTTCAATGATCAAGATTGTCAGTTTACAGCTTTCTGAGTCCAGTAATGCTGAAATAGTGTTTCTGTTGAAATGAAGTGAAATCAAGCCCAAATCTGCTCAAAAGCTTTTCTCTCTATTAGATAAAGCTGTTTCATTCAGTATTCAGTGCAAATCTTGCCAAACTGAAACAAGCTTATGCCTTATGAAGTACAATGTTTTCTGCAATGCTGTAAGACAGTTTTTAATGTGTTAGAAGTTATATGCACAAAAACTTATGTTAGGACTTCAATGATCAAGATTGTCAGTTTACAGCTTTCTGAGTCCAGTAATGCTGAAATAGTGTTTCTGTTGAAATGAAGTGAAATCAAGCCCAAATCTGCTCAAAAGCTTTTCTCTCTATTAGATAAGGCTGTTTCATTCAGTATTCAGTGCAAATCTTGCCAAACTGAAACAAGCTTATGTCTTATGAAGTACAATGTTTTCTGCAATGCTGTAAGACAGTTTTTAATGTGTTAGAAGTTATATGCACAAAAACTTATGTTAGGACTTCAATGATCAAGATTGTCAGTTTACAGCTTTCTGAGTCCAGTAATGCTGAAATAGTGTTTCTGTTCAAATGAAGTGAAATCAAGCCCAAATCTGCTCAAAAGCTTTTCTCTCTATTAGATAAAGCTGTTTCATTCAGTATTCAGTGCAAATCTTGCCAAACTGAAACAAGCTTATGCCTTATGAAGTACAATGTTTTCTGCAATGCTGTAAGACAGTTTTTAATGTGTTAGAAGTTATATGCACAAAAACTTATGTTAGGACTGCAATGATCAAGATTGTCAGTTTACAGCTTTCTGAGTCCAGTAATGTTGAAATAGTGTTTCTGTTCAAATGAAGTGAAATCAAGCCCAAATCTGCTCAAAAGCTTTTCTCTCTATTAGAGAAAGCTGTTTCATTCAATATTCAGTGCAAATCTTGCCAAACTGAAACAAGCTTATGCCTTATGAAGTACAATGTTTTCTGCAATGCTGTAAGACAGTTTTTAATGTGTTAGAAGTTATATGTACAAAAACTTATGTTAGGACTTCAATGATCAAGATTGTCAGTTTACAGCTTTCTGAGTCCAGTAATGCTGAAATAGTGTTTCTGTTGAAATGAAGTGAAATCAAGCCCAAATCTGCTCAAAAGCTTTTCTCTCTATTAGATAAAGCTGTTTCATTCAGTATTCAGTGCAAATCTTGCCAAACTGAAACAAGCTTATGTCTTATGAAGTACAATGTTTTCTGCAATGCTGTAAGACAGTTTTTAATGTGTTAGAAGTTATATGCACAAAAACTTATGTTAGGACTTCAATGATCAAGATTGTCAGTTTACAGCTTTCTGAGTCCAGTAATGCTGAAATAGTGTTTCTGTTCAAATGAAGTGAAATCAAGCCCAAATCTGCTCAAAAGCTTTTCTCTCTATTAGAGAAAGCTGTTTCATTCAGTATTCAGTGCAAATCTTGCCAAACTGAAACATGCTTATGTCTTATGAAATAAAATGTTTTCTGCAATGCTGTAAGACAGTTTTTAATGTGTTAGAAGTTATATACACAAAAACTAATGTTAGGACTGCAATGATCAAGATTGTCAGTTTACAGCTTTCTGAGTCCAGTAATGTTGAAATAGTGTTTCTGTTCAAATGAAGTGAAATCAAGCCCAAATCTGCTCAAAAGCTTTTCTCTCTATTAGAGAAAGCTGTTTCATTCAATATTCAGTGCAAATCTTGCCAAACTGAAACAAGCTTATGCCTTATGAAGTACAATGTTTTCTGCAATGCTGTAAGACAGTTTTTAATGTGTTAGAAGTTATATGCACAAAAACTAATGTTAGGACTGCAATGATCAAGATTGTCAGTTTACAGCTTTCTGAGTCCAGTAATGTTGAAATAGTGTTTCTGTTCAAATGAAGTGAAATCAAGCCCAAATCTGCTCAAAAGCTTTTCTCTCTATTAGAGAAAGCTGTTTCATTCAATATTCAGTGCAAATCTTGCCAAACTGAAACAAGCTTATGCCTTATGAAGTACAATGTTTTCTGCAATGCTGTAAGACAGTTTTTAATGTGTTAGAAGTTATATGCACAAAAACTTATGTTAGGACTTCAATGATCAAGATTGTCAGTTTACAGCTTTCTGAGTCCAGTAATGCTGAAATAGTGTTTCTGTTGAAATGAAGTGAAATCAAGCCCAAATCTGCTCAAAAGCTTTTCTCTCTATTAGATAAAGCTGTTTCATTCAGTATTCAGTGCAAATCTTGCCAAACTGAAACAAGCTTATGTCTTATGAAGTACAATGTTTTCTGCAATGCTGTAAGACAGTTTTTAATGTGTTAGAAGTTATATGCACAAAAACTTATGTTAGGACTGCAATGATCAAGATTGTCAGTTTACAGCTTTCTGAGTCCAGTAATGTTGAAATAGTGTTTCTGTTCAAATGAAGTGAAATCAAGCCCAAATCTGCTCAAAAGCTTTTCTCTCTATTAGAGAAAGCTGTTTCATTCAATATTCAGTGCAAATCTTGCCAAACTGAAACAAGCTTATGCCTTATGAAGTACAATGTTTTCTGCAATGCTGTAAGACAGTTTTTAATGTGTTAGAAGTTATATGCACAAAAACTTATGTTAGGACTTCAATGATCAAGATTGTCAGTTTACAGCTTTCTGAGTCCAGTAATGTTGAAATAGTGTTTCTGTTGAAATGAAGTGAAATCAAGCCCAAATCTGCTCAAAAGCTTTTCTCTCTATTAGATAAGGCTGTTTCATTCAGTATTCAGTGCAAATCTTGCCAAACTGAAACAAGCTTATGTCTTATGAAGTACAATGTTTTCTGCAATGCTGTAAGACAGTTTTTAATGTGTTAGAAGTTATATACACAAAAACTAATGTTAGGACTGCAATGATCAAGATTGTCAGTTTACAGCTTTCTGAGTCCAGTAATGTTGAAATAGTGTTTCTGTTCAAATGAAGTGAAATCAAGCCCAAATCTGCTCAAAAGCTTTTCTCTCTATTAGAGAAAGCTGTTTCATTCAATATTCAGTGCAAATCTTGCCAAACTGAAACAAGCTTATGCCTTATGAAGTACAATGTTTTCTGCAATGCTGTAAGACAGTTTTTAATGTGTTAGAAGTTATATGCACAAAAACTAATGTTAGGACTGCAATGATCAAGATTGTCAGTTTACAGCTTTCTGAGTCCAGTAATGTTGAAATAGTGTTTCTGTTCAAATGAAGTGAAATCAAGCCCAAATCTGCTCAAAAGCTTTTCTCTCTATTAGAGAAAGCTGTTTCATTCAATATTCAGTGCAAATCTTGCCAAACTGAAACAAGCTTATGCCTTATGAAGTACAATGTTTTCTGCAATGCTGTAAGACAGTTTTTAATGTGTTAGAAGTTATATGCACAAAAACTTATGTTAGGACTTCAATGATCAAGATTGTCAGTTTACAGCTTTCTGAGTCCAGTAATGCTGAAATAGTGTTTCTGTTGAAATGAAGTGAAATCAAGCCCAAATCTGCTCAAAAGCTTTTCTCTCTATTAGATAAAGCTGTTTCATTCAGTATTCAGTGCAAATCTTGCCAAACTGAAACAAGCTTATGTCTTATGAAGTACAATGTTTTCTGCAATGCTGTAAGACAGTTTTTAATGTGTTAGAAGTTATATGCACAAAAACTTATGTTAGGACTTCAATGATCAAGATTGTCAGTTTACAGCTTTCTGAGTCCAGTAATGCTGAAATAGTGTTTCTGTTGAAATGAAGTGAAATCAAGCCCAAATCTGCTCAAAAGCTTTTCTCTCTATTAGATAAAGCTGTTTCATTCAGTATTCAGTGCAAATCTTGCCAAACTGAAACAAGCTTATGCCTTATGAAGTACAATGTTTTCTGCAATGCTGTAAGACAGTTTTTAATGTGTTAGAAGTTATATGCACAAAAACTTATGTTAGGACTGCAATGATCAAGATTGTCAGTTTACAGCTTTCTGAGTCCAGTAATGTTGAAATAGTGTTTCTGTTCAAATGAAGTGAAATCAAGCCCAAATCTGCTCAAAAGCTTTTCTCTCTATTAGAGAAAGCTGTTTCATTCAATATTCAGTGCAAATCTTGCCAATCTGAAAGATGCTTATGCCTTATGAAATACAATGTTTTCTGCAATGCTGTAAGACAGTTTTTAATGTGTTAGAAGTTATATGCACAAAAACTTATGTTAGGACTTCAATGATCAAGATTGTCAGTTTACAGCTTTCTGAGTCCAGTAAAGTTGAAATGGTGCCTCTGTTCAAATGAAGTGAAATCAAGCCCAAATCTGCTCAAAAGCTTGTCTCTCTAATAGAGAAAGCTGTTTCATTCAGTATTCAGTGCAAATCTTGCCAAACTGAAAGATGCTTATGCCATATGAAGTACAATGTTTTCTGCAATGCTGTAAGACAGTTTTTAATGTGTTAGAAGTTATATGCACAAAAACTTATGTTAGGACTGCAATGATCAAGATTGTCAGTTTACAGCTTTCTGAGTCCAGTAATGTTGAAATAGTGTTTCTGTTCAAATGAAGTGAAATCAAGCCCAAATCTGCTCAAAAGCTTTTCTCTCTATTAGAGAAAGCTGTTTCATTCAATATTCAGTGCAAATCTTGCCAATCTGAAAGATGCTTATGCCTTATGAAATACAATGTTTTCTGCAATGCTGTAAGACAGTTTTTAATGTGTTAGAAGTTATATGCACAAAAACTTATGTTAGGACTTCAATGATCAAGATTGTCAGTTTACAGCTTTCTGAGTCCAGTAAAGTTGAAATGGTGCCTCTGTTCAAATGAAGTGAAATCAAGCCCAAATCTGCTCAAAAGCTTGTCTCTCTAATAGAGAAAGCTGTTTCATTCAGTATTCAGTGCAAATCTTGCCAAACTGAAAGATGCTTATGCCATATGAAATACAATGTTTTCTGCAATGCTGTAAGACAGTTTTTAATGTGTTAGAAGTTATATGCACAAAAACTTATGTTAGGACTTCAATGATCAAGATTGTCAGTTTACAGCTTTCTGAGTCCAGTAATGCTGAAATAGTGTTTCTGTTCAAATGAAGTGAAATCAAGCCCAAATCTGCTCAAAAGCTTTTCTCTCTATTAGAGAAAGCTGTTTCATTCAATATTCAGTGCAAATCTTGCCAAACTGAAACAAGCTTATGTCTTATGAAGTACAATGTTTTCTGCAATGCTGTAAGACAGTTTTTAATGTGTTAGAAGTTATATGCACAAAAACTTATGTTAGGAATTCAATGATCAAGATTGTCAGTTTACAGCTTTCTGAGTCCAGTAATGCTGAAATAGTGTTTCTGTTCAAATGAAGTGAAATCAAGCCCAAATCTGCTCAAAAGCTTTTCTCTCTATTAGAGAAAGCTGTTTCATTCAGTATTCAGTGCAAATCTTGCCAAACTGAAACATGCTTATGTCTTATGAAATAAAATGTTTTCTGCAATGCTGTAAGACAGTTTTTAATGTGTTAGAAGTTATATACACAAAAACTAATGTTAGGACTGCAATGATCAAGATTGTCAGTTTACAGCTTTCTGAGTCCAGTAATGTTGAAATAGTGTTTCTGTTCAAATGAAGTGAAATCAAGCCCAAATCTGCTCAAAAGCTTTTCTCTCTATTAGAGAAAGCTGTTTCATTCAATATTCAGTGCAAATCTTGCCAAACTGAAACAAGCTTATGCCTTATGAAGTACAATGTTTTCTGCAATGCTGTAAGACAGTTTTTAATGTGTTAGAAGTTATATGCACAAAAACTAATGTTAGGACTGCAATGATCAAGATTGTCAGTTTACAGCTTTCTGAGTCCAGTAATGTTGAAATAGTGTTTCTGTTCAAATGAAGTGAAATCAAGCCCAAATCTGCTCAAAAGCTTTTCTCTCTATTAGAGAAAGCTGTTTCATTCAATATTCAGTGCAAATCTTGCCAAACTGAAACAAGCTTATGCCTTATGAAGTACAATGTTTTCTGCAATGCTGTAAGACAGTTTTTAATGTGTTAGAAGTTATATGCACAAAAACTTATGTTAGGACTTCAATGATCAAGATTGTCAGTTTACAGCTTTCTGAGTCCAGTAATGCTGAAATAGTGTTTCTGTTGAAATGAAGTGAAATCAAGCCCAAATCTGCTCAAAAGCTTTTCTCTCTATTAGATAAAGCTGTTTCATTCAGTATTCAGTGCAAATCTTGCCAAACTGAAACAAGCTTATGTCTTATGAAGTACAATGTTTTCTGCAATGCTGTAAGACAGTTTTTAATGTGTTAGAAGTTATATGCACAAAAACTTATGTTAGGACTGCAATGATCAAGATTGTCAGTTTACAGCTTTCTGAGTCCAGTAATGTTGAAATAGTGTTTCTGTTCAAATGAAGTGAAATCAAGCCCAAATCTGCTCAAAAGCTTTTCTCTCTATTAGAGAAAGCTGTTTCATTCAATATTCAGTGCAAATCTTGCCAAACTGAAACAAGCTTATGCCTTATGAAGTACAATGTTTTCTGCAATGCTGTAAGACAGTTTTTAATGTGTTAGAAGTTATATGCACAAAAACTTATGTTAGGACTTCAATGATCAAGATTGTCAGTTTACAGCTTTCTGAGTCCAGTAATGCTGAAATAGTGTTTCTGTTGAAATGAAGTGAAATCAAGCCCAAATCTGCTCAAAAGCTTTTCTCTCTATTAGATAAAGCTGTTTCATTCAGTATTCAGTGCAAATCTTGCCAAACTGAAACAAGCTTATGCCTTATGAAGTACAATGTTTTCTGCAATGCTGTAAGACAGTTTTTAATGTGTTAGAAGTTATATGCACAAAAACTTATGTTAGGACTGCAATGATCAAGATTGTCAGTTTACAGCTTTCTGAGTCCAGTAATGTTGAAATAGTGTTTCTGTTCAAATGAAGTGAAATCAAGCCCAAATCTGCTCAAAAGCTTTTCTCTCTATTAGAGAAAGCTGTTTCATTCAATATTCAATGCAAATCTTGCCAAACTGAAACAAGCTTATGCCTTATGAAGTACAATGTTTTCTGCAATGCTGTAAGACAGTTTTTAATGTGTTAGAAGTTATATGCACAAAAACTTATGTTAGGACTTCAATGATCAAGATTGTCAGTTTACAGCTTTCTGAGTCCAGTAATGCTGAAATAGTGTTTCTGTTGAAATGAAGTGAAATCAAGCCCAAATCTGCTCAAAAGCTTTTCTCTCTATTAGATAAAGCTGTTTCATTCAGTATTCAGTGCAAATCTTGCCAAACTGAAACAAGCTTATGTCTTATGAAGTACAATGTTTTCTGCAATGCTGTAAGACAGTTTTTAATGTGTTAGAAGTTATATACACAAAAACTAATGTTAGGACTGCAATGATCAAGATTGTCAGTTTACAGCTTTCTGAGTCCAGTAATGTTGAAATAGTGTTTCTGTTCAAATGAAGTGAAATCAAGCCCAAATCTGCTCAAAAGCTTTTCTCTCTATTAGAGAAAGCTGTTTCATTCAATATTCAGTGCAAATCTTGCCAAACTGAAACAAGCTTATGCCTTATGAAGTACAATGTTTTCTGCAATGCTGTAAGACAGTTTTTAATGTGTTAGAAGTTATATGCACAAAAACTAATGTTAGGACTGCAATGATCAAGATTGTCAGTTTACAGCTTTCTGAGTCCAGTAATGTTGAAATAGTGTTTCTGTTCAAATGAAGTGAAATCAAGCCCAAATCTGCTCAAAAGCTTTTCTCTCTATTAGAGAAAGCTGTTTCATTCAATATTCAGTGCAAATCTTGCCAAACTGAAACAAGCTTATGCCTTATGAAGTACAATGTTTTCTGCAATGCTGTAAGACAGTTTTTAATGTGTTAGAAGTTATATGCACAAAAACTTATGTTAGGACTTCAATGATCAAGATTGTCAGTTTACAGCTTTCTGAGTCCAGTAATGTTGAAATAGTGTTTCTGTTGAAATGAAGTGAAATCAAGCCCAAATCTGCTCAAAAGCTTTTCTCTCTATTAGATAAAGCTGTTTCATTCAGTATTCAGTGCAAATCTTGCCAAACTGAAACAAGCTTATGCCTTATGAAGTACAATGTTTTCTGCAATGCTGTAAGACAGTTTTTAATGTGTTAGAAGTTATATGCACAAAAACTTATGTTAGGACTGCAATGATCAAGATTGTCAGTTTACAGCTTTCTGAGTCCAGTAATGTTGAAATAGTGTTTCTGTTCAAATGAAGTGAAATCAAGCCCAAATCTGCTCAAAAGCTTTTCTCTCTATTAGAGAAAGCTGTTTCATTCAATATTCAGTGCAAATCTTGCCAATCTGAAAGATGCTTATGCCTTATGAAATACAATGTTTTCTGCAATGCTGTAAGACAGTTTTTAATGTGTTAGAAGTTATATGCACAAAAACTTATGTTAGGACTTCAATGATCAAGATTGTCAGTTTACAGCTTTCTGAGTCCAGTAAAGTTGAAATGGTGCCTCTGTTCAAATGAAGTGAAATCAAGCCCAAATCTGCTCAAAAGCTTGTCTCTCTAATAGAGAAAGCTGTTTCATTCAGTATTCAGTGCAAATCTTGCCAAACTGAAAGATGCTTATGCCATATGAAATACAATGTTTTCTGCAATGCTGTAAGACAGTTTTTAATGTGTTAGAAGTTATATGCACAAAAACTTATGTTAGGACTTCAATGATCAAGATTGTCAGTTTACAGCTTTCTGAGTCCAGTAATGCTGAAATAGTGTTTCTGTTCAAATGAAGTGAAATCAAGCCCAAATCTGCTCAAAAGCTTTTCTCTCTATTAGAGAAAGCTGTTTCATTCAGTATTCAGTGCAAATCTTGCCAAACTGAAACATGCTTATGTCTTATGAAATAAAATGTTTTCTGCAATGCTGTAAGACAGTTTTTAATGTGTTAGAAGTTAAATACACAAAAACTAATGTTAGGACTGCAATGATCAAGATTGTCAGTTTACAGCTTTCTGAGTCCAGTAATGTTGAAATAGTGTTTCTGTTCAAATGAAGTGAAATCAAGCCCAAATCTGCTCAAAAGCTTTTCTCTCTATTAGAGAAAGCTGTTTCATTCAATATTCAGTGCAAATCTTGCCAAACTGAAACAAGCTTATGCCTTATGAAGTACAATGTTTTCTGCAATGCTGTAAGACAGTTTTTAATGTGTTAGAAGTTATATGCACAAAAACTTATGTTAGGACTTCAATGATCAAGATTGTCAGTTTACAGCTTTCTGAGTCCAGTAATGCTGAAATAGTGTTTCTGTTGAAATGAAGTGAAATCAAGCCCAAATCTGCTCAAAAGCTTTTCTCTCTATTAGATAAAGCTGTTTCATTCAGTATTCATTGCAAATCTTGCCAAACTGAAACAAGCTTATGACTTATGAAGTACAATGTTTTCTGCAATGCTGTAAGACAGTTTTTAATGTGTTAGAAGTTATATGCACAAAAACTTATGTTAGGACTGCAATGATCAAGATTGTCAGTTTACAGCTTTCTGAGTCCAGTAATGTTGAAATAGTGTTTCTGTTCAAATGAAGTGAAATCAAGCCCAAATCTGCTCAAAAGCTTTTCTCTCTATTAGAGAAAGCTGTTTCATTCAATATGCAGTGCAAATCTTGCCAAACTGAAACAAGCTTATGCCTTATGAAGTACAATGTTTTCTGCAATGCTGTAAGACAGTTTTTAATGTGTTAGAAGTTATATGCACAAAAACTTATGTTAGGACTTCAATGATCAAGATTGTCAGTTTACAGCTTTCTGAGTCCAGTAATGCTGAAATAGTGTTTCTGTTGAAATGAAGTGAAATCAAGCCCAAATCTGCTCAAAAGCTTTTCTCTCTATTAGATAAGGCTGTTTCATTCAGTATTCAGTGCAAATCTTGCCAAACTGAAACAAGCTTATGTCTTATGAAGTACAATGTTTTCTGCAATGCTGTAAGACAGTTTTTAATGTGTTAGAAGTTATATGCACAAAAACTTATGTTAGGACTGCAATGATCAAGATTGTCAGTTTACAGCTTTCTGAGTCCAGTAATGTTGAAATAGTGTTTCTGTTCAAATGAAGTGAAATCAAGCCCAAATCTGCTCAAAAGCTTTTCTCTCTATTAGAGAAAGCTGTTTCATTCAATATTCAGTGCAAATCTTGCCAAACTGAAACAAGCTTATGTCTTATGAAGTACAATGTTTTCTGCAATGCTGTAAGACAGTTTTTAATGTGTTAGAAGTTATATGCACAAAAACTTATGTTAGGACTTCAATGATCAAGATTGTCAGTTTACAGCTTTCTGAGTCCAGTAATGCTGAAATAGTGTTTCTGTTCAAATGAAGTGAAATCAAGCCCAAATCTGCTCAAAAGCTTGTCTCTCTAATAGAGAATGCGGTTTCATTCAGTATTCAGTGCAAATCTTGCCAAACTGATAGATGCTTATGCCATATGAAATACAATGATTTCTGCAATGCTGTAAGACAGTTTTTAATGTGTTAGAAGTTATATGCACAAAAACTTATGTTAGGACTTCAATGATCAAGATTGTCAGTTTACAGCTTTCTGAGTCCAGTAATGCTGAAATAGTGCTTCTGTTCAAATGAAGTGAAATCTAGCCCAAATCTGCTCAAAAGCTTTTCTCTCTATTAGAGAAAGCTGTTTCATTCAGTATTCAGTGCAAATCTTGCCAAACTGAAACATGCTTATGTCTTATGAAATAAAATGTTTTCTGCAATGCTGTAAGACAGTTTTTAATGTGTTAGAAGTTATATACACAAAAACTAATGTTAGGACTGCAATGATCAAGATTGTCAGTTTACAGCTTTCTGAGTCCAGTAATGTTGAAATAGTGTTTCTGTTCAAATGAAGTGAAATCAAGCCCAAATCTGCTCAAAAGCTTTTCTCTCTATTAGAGAAAGCTGTTTCATTCAATATTCAGTGCAAATCTTGCCAAACTGAAACATGCTTATGTCTTATGAAATAAAATGTTTTCTGCAATGCTGTAAGACAGTTTTTAATGTGTTAGAAGTTATATACACAAAAACTAATGTTAGGACTGCAATGATCAAGATTGTCAGTTTACAGCTTTCTGAGTCCAGTAATGTTGAAATAGTGTTTCTGTTCAAATGAAGTGAAATCAAGCCCAAATCTGCTCAAAAGCTTTTCTCTCTATTAGAGAAAGCTGTTTCATTCAATATTCAGTGCAAATCTTGCCAAACTGAAACAAGCTTATGCCTTATGAAGTACAATGTTTTCTGCAATGCTGTAAGACAGTTTTTAATGTGTTAGAAGTTATATGCACAAAAACTAATGTTAGGACTGCAATGATCAAGATTGTCAGTTTACAGCTTTCTGAGTCCAGTAATGTTGAAATAGTGTTTCTGTTCAAATGAAGTGAAATCAAGCCCAAATCTGCTCAAAAGCTTTTCTCTCTATTAGAGAAAGCTGTTTCATTCAATATTCAGTGCAAATCTTGCCAAACTGAAACAAGCTTATGCCTTATGAAGTACAATGTTTTCTGCAATGCTGTAAGACAGTTTTTAATGTGTTAGAAGTTATATGCACAAAAACTAATGTTAGGACTGCAATGATCAAGATTGTCAGTTTACAGCTTTCTGAGTCCAGTAATGTTGAAATAGTGTTTCTGTTCAAATGAAGTGAAATCAAGCCCAAATCTGCTCAAAAGCTTTTCTCTCTATTAGAGAAAGCTGTTTCATTCAATATTCAGTGCAAATCTTGCCAAACTGAAACAAGCTTATGCCTTATGAAGTACAATGTTTTCTGCAATGCTGTAAGACAGTTTTTAATGTGTTAGAAGTTATATGCACAAAAACTTATGTTAGGACTTCAATGATCAAGATTGTCAGTTTACAGCTTTCTGAGTCCAGTAATGCTGAAATAGTGTTTCTGTTGAAATGAAGTGAAATCAAGCCCAAATCTGCTCAAAAGCTTTTCTCTCTATTAGATAAGGCTGTTTCATTCAGTATTCAGTGCAAATCTTGCCAAACTGAAACAAGCTTATGTCTTATGAAGTACAATGTTTTCTGCAATGCTGTAAGACAGTTTTTAATGTGTTAGAAGTTATATGCACAAAAACTTATGTTAGGACTTCAATGATCAAGATTGTCAGTTTACAGCTTTCTGAGTCCAGTAATGCTGAAATAGTGTTTCTGTTGAAATGAAGTGAAATCAAGCCCAAATCTGCTCAAAAGCTTTTCTCTCTATTAGATAAAGCTGTTTCATTCAGTATTCATTGCAAATCTTGCCAAACTGAAACAAGCTTATGCCTTATGAAGTACAATGTTTTCTGCAATGCTGTAATACAGTTTTTAATGTGTTAGAAGTTATATGCACAAAAACTTATGTTAGGACTGCAATGATCAAGATTGTCAGTTTACAGCTTTCTGAGTCCAGTAATGTTGAAATAGTGTTTCTGTTCAAATGAAGTGAAATCAAGCCCAAATCTGCTCAAAAGCTTTTCTCTCTATTAGAGAAAGCTGTTTCATTCAATATTCAGTGCAAATCTTGCCAAACTGAAACAAGCTTATGCCTTATGAAGTACAATGTTTTCTGCAATGCTGTAAGACAGTTTTTAATGTGTTAGAAGTTATATGCACAAAAACTTATGTTAGGACTTCAATGATCAAGATTGTCAGTTTACAGCTTTCTGAGTCCAGTAATGCTGAAATAGTGTTTCTGTTGAAATGAAGTGAAATCAAGCCCAAATCTGCTCAAAAGCTTTTCTCTCTATTAGATAAGGCTGTTTCATTCAGTATTCAGTGCAAATCTTGCCAAACTGAAACAAGCTTATGTCTTATGAAGTACAATGTTTTCTGCAATGCTGTAAGACAGTTTTTAATGTGTTAGAAGTTATATGCACAAAAACTTATGTTAGGACTGCAATGATCAAGATTGTCAGTTTACAGCTTTCTGAGTCCAGTAATGTTGAAATAGTGTTTCTGTTCAAATGAAGTGAAATCAAGCCCAAATCTGCTCAAAAGCTTTTCTCTCTATTAGAGAAAGCTGTTTCATTCAATATTCAGTGCAAATCTTGCCAAACTGAAACAAGCTTATGCCTTATGAAGTACAATGTTTTCTGCAATGCTGTAAGACAGTTTTTAATGTGTTAGAAGTTATATGCACAAAAACTTATGTTAGGACTTCAATGATCAAGATTGTCAGTTTACAGCTTTCTGAGTCCAGTAATGCTGAAATAGTGTTTCTGTTCAAATGAAGTGAAATCAAGCCCAAATCTGCTCAAAAGCTTTCTCTCTATTAGATAAAGCTGTTTCATTCAGTATTCAGTGCAAATCTTGCCAAACTGAAACAAGCTTATGTCTTATGAAGTACAATGTTTTCTGCAATGCTGTAAGACAGTTTTTAATGTGTTAGAAGTTATATGCACAAAAACTTATGTTAGGACTTCAATGATCAAGATTGTCAGTTTACAGCTTTCTGAGTCCAGTAATGCTGAAATAGTGTTTCTGTTCAAATGAAGTGAAATCAAGCCCAAATCTGCTCAAAAGCTTTTCTCTCTATTAGAGAAAGCTGTTTCATTCAGTATTCAGTGCAAATCTTGCCAAACTGAAACATGCTTATGTCTTATGAAATAAAATGTTTTCTGCAATGCTGTAAGACAGTTTTTAATGTGATAGAAGTTATATACACAAAAACTAATGTTAGGACTGCAATGATCAAGATTGTCAGTTTACAGCTTTCTGAGTCCAGTAATGTTGAAATAGTGTTTCTGTTCAAATGAAGTGAAATCAAGCCCAAATCTGCTCAAAAGCTTTTCTCTCTATTAGAGAAAGCTGTTTCATTCAATATTCAGTGCAAATCTTGCCAAACTGAAACAAGCTTATGCCTTATGAAGTACAATGTTTTCTGCAATGCTGTAAGACAGTTTTTAATGTGTTAGAAGTTATATGCACAAAAACTAATGTTAGGACTGCAATGATCAAGATTGTCAGTTTACAGCTTTCTGAGTCCAGTAATGTTGAAATAGTGTTTCTGTTCAAATGAAGTGAAATCAAGCCCAAATCTGCTCAAAAGCTTTTCTCTCTATTAGAGAAAGCTGTTTCATTCAATATTCAGTGCAAATCTTGCCAAACTGAAACAAGCTTATGCCTTATGAAGTACAATGTTTTCTGCAATGCTGTAAGACAGTTTTTAATGTGTTAGAAGTTATATGCACAAAAACTAATGTTAGGACTGCAATGATCAAGATTGTCAGTTTACAGCTTTCTGAGTCCAGTAATGTTGAAATAGTGTTTCTGTTCAAATGAAGTGAAATCAAGCCCAAATCTGCTCAAAAGCTTTTCTCTCTATTAGAGAAAGCTGTTTCATTCAATATTCAGTGCAAATCTTGCCAAACTGAAACAAGCTTATGCCTTATGAAGTACAATGTTTTCTGCAATGCTGTAAGACAGTTTTTAATGTGTTAGAAGTTATATGCACAAAAACTTATGTTAGGACTTCAATTATCAAGATTGTCAGTTTACAGCTTTCTGAGTCCAGTAATGCTGAAATAGTGTTTCTGTTGAAATGAAGTGAAATCAAGCCCAAATCTGCTCAAAAGCTTTTCTCTCTATTAGAGAAAGCTGTTTCATTCAATATTCAGTGCAAATCTTGCCAAACTGAAACAAGCTTATGCCTTATGAAGTACAATGTTTTCTGCAATGCTGTAAGACAGTTTTTAATGTGTTAGAAGTTATATGCACAAAAACTAATGTTAGGACTGCAATGATCAAGATTGTCAGTTTACAGCTTTCTGAGTCCAGTAATGTTGAAATAGTGTTTCTGTTCAAATGAAGTGAAATCAAGCCCAAATCTGCTCAAAAGCTTTTCTCTCTATTAGAGAAAGCTGTTTCATTCAATATTCAGTGCAAATCTTGCCAAACTGAAACAAGCTTATGCCTTATGAAGTACAATGTTTTCTGCAATGCTGTAAGACAGTTTTTAATGTGTTAGAAGTTATATGCACAAAAACTTATGTTAGGACTTCAATGATCAAGATTGTCAGTTTACAGCTTTCTGAGTCCAGTAATGCTGAAATAGTGTTTCTGTTGAAATGAAGTGAAATCAAGCCCAAATCTGCTCAAAAGCTTTTCTCTCTATTAGATAAGGCTGTTTCATTCAGTATTCAGTGCAAATCTTGCCAAACTGAAACAAGCTTATGTCTTATGAAGTACAATGTTTTCTGCAATGCTGTAAGACAGTTTTTAATGTGTTAGAAGTTATATGCACAAAAACTTATGTTAGGACTGCAATGATCAAGATTGTCAGTTTACAGCTTTCTGAGTCCAGTAATGTTGAAATAGTGTTTCTGTTCAAATGAAGTGAAATCAAGCCCAAATCTGCTCAAAAGCTTTTCTCTCTATTAGAGAAAGCTGTTTCATTCAATATTCAATGCAAATCTTGCCAAACTGAAACAAGCTTATGCCTTATGAAGTACAATGTTTTCTGCAATGCTGTAAGACAGTTTTTAATGTGTTAGAAATTATATGCACAAAAACTTATGTTAGGACTTCAATGATCAAGATTGTCAGTTTACAGCTTTCTGAGTCCAGTAATGCTGAAATAGTGTTTCTGTTGAAATGAAGTGAAATCAAGCCCAAATCTGCTCAAAAGCTTTTCTCTCTATTAGATAAAGCTGTTTCATTCAGTATTCAGTGCAAATCTTGCCAAACTGAAACAAGCTTATGTCTTATGAAGTACAATGTTTTCTGCAATGCTGTAAGACAGTTTTTAATGTGTTAGAAGTTATATGCACAAAAACTTATGTTAGGACTTCAATGATCAAGATTGTCAGTTTACAGCTTTCTGAGTCCAGTAATGCTGAAATAGTGTTTCTGTTCAAATGAAGTGAAATCAAGCCCAAATCTGCTCAAAAGCTTTTCTCTCTATTAGAGAAAGCTGTTTCATTCAGTATTCAGTGCAAATCTTGCCAAACTGAAACATGCTTATGTCTTATGAAATAAAATGTTTTCTGCAATGCTGTAAGACAGTTTTTAATGTGTTAGAAGTTATATACACAAAAACTAATGTTAGGACTGCAATGATCAAGATTGTCAGTTTACAGCTTTCTGAGTCCAGTAATGTTGAAATAGTGTTTCTGTTCAAATGAAGTGAAATCAAGCCCAAATCTGCTCAAAAGCTTTTCTCTCTATTAGAGAAAGCTGTTTCATTCAATATTCAGTGCAAATCTTGCCAAACTGAAACAAGCTTATGCCTTATGAAGTACAATGTTTTCTGCAATGCTGTAAGACAGTTTTTAATGTGTTAGAAGTTATATGCACAAAAACTAATGTTAGGACTGCAATGATCAAGATTGTCAGTTTACAGCTTTCTGAGTCCAGTAATGTTGAAATAGTGTTTCTGTTCAAATGAAGTGAAATCAAGCCCAAATCTGCTCAAAAGCTTTTCTCTCTATTAGAGAAAGCTGTTTCATTCAATATTCAGTGCAAATCTTGCCAAACTGAAACAAGCTTATGCCTTATGAAGTACAATGTTTTCTGCAATGCTGTAAGACAGTTTTTAATGTGTTAGAAGTTATATGCACAAAAACTTATGTTAGGACTTCAATGATCAAGATTGTCAGTTTACAGCTTTCTGAGTCCAGTAATGCTGAAATAGTGTTTCTGTTGAAATGAAGTGAAATCAAGCCCAAATCTGCTCAAAAGCTTTTCTCTCTATTAGATAAAGCTGTTTCATTCAGTATTCAGTGCAAATCTTGCCAAACTGAAACAAGCTTATGTCTTATGAAGTACAATGTTTTCTGCAATGCTGTAAGACAGTTTTTAATGTGTTAGAAGTTATATGCACAAAAACTTATGTTAGGACTTCAATGATCAAGATTGTCAGTTTACAGCTTTCTGAGTCCAGTAATGCTGAAATAGTGTTTCTGTTGAAATGAAGTGAAATCAAGCCCAAATCTGCTCAAAAGCTTTTCTCTCTATTAGATAAAGCTGTTTCATTCAGTATTCAGTGCAAATCTTGCCAAACTGAAACAAGCTTATGCCTTATGAAGTACAATGTTTTCTGCAATGCTGTAAGACAGTTTTTAATGTGTTAGAAGTTATATGCACAAAAACTTATGTTAGGACTGCAATGATCAAGATTGTCAGTTTACAGCTTTCTGAGTCCAGTAATGTTGAAATAGTGTTTCTGTTCAAATGAAGTGAAATCAAGCCCAAATCTGCTCAAAAGCTTTTCTCTCTATTAGAGAAAGCTGTTTCATTCAATATTCAGTGCAAATCTTGCCAATCTGAAAGATGCTTATGCCTTATGAAATACAATGTTTTCTGCAATGCTGTAAGACAGTTTTTAATGTGTTAGATGTTATATGCACAAAAACTTATGTTAGGACTTCAATGATCAAGATTGTCAGTTTACAGCTTTCTGAGTCCAGTAAAGTTGAAATGGTGCCTCTGTTCAAATGAAGTGAAATCAAGCCCAAATCTGCTCAAAAGCTTGTCTCTCTAATAGAGAAAGCTGTTTCATTCAGTATTCAGTGCAAATCTTGCCAAACTGAAAGATGCTTATGCCATATGAAATACAATGTTTTCTGCAATGCTGTAAGACAGTTTTTAATGTGTTAGAAGTTATATGCACAAAAACTTATGTTAGGACTTCAATGATCAAGATTGTCAGTTTACAGCTTTCTGAGTCCAGTAATGCTGAAATAGTGTTTCTGTTCAAATGAAGTGAAATCAAGCCCAAATCTGCTCAAAAGCTTTTCTCTCTATTAGAGAAAGCTGTTTCATTCAGTATTCAGTGCAAATCTTGCCAAACTGAAACATGCTTATGTCTTATGAAATAAAATGTTTTCTGCAATGCTGTAAGACAGTTTTTAATGTGTTAGAAGTTATATACACAAAAACTAATGTTAGGACTGCAATGATCAAGATTGTCAGTTTACAGCTTTCTGAGTCCAGTAATGTTGAAATAGTGTTTCTGTTCAAATGAAGTGAAATCAAGCCCAAATCTGCTCAAAAGCTTTTCTCTCTATTAGAGAAAGCTGTTTCATTCAATATTCAGTGCAAATCTTGCCAAACTGAAACAAGCTTATGCCTTATGAAGTACAATGTTTTCTGCAATGCTGTAAGACAGTTTTTAATGTGTTAGAAGTTATATGCACAAAAACTAATGTTAGGACTGCAATGATCAAGATTGTCAGTTTACAGCTTTCTGAGTCCAGTAATGTTGAAATAGTGTTTCTGTTCAAATGAAGTGAAATCAAGCCCAAATCTGCTCAAAAGCTTTTCTCTCTATTAGAGAAAGCTGTTTCATTCAATATTCAGTGCAAATCTTGCCAAACTGAAACAAGCTTATGCCTTATGAAGTACAATGTTTTCTGCAATGCTGTAAGACAGTTTTTAATGTGTTAGAAGTTATATGCACAAAAACTAATGTTAGGACTGCAATGATCAAGATTGTCAGTTTACAGCTTTCTGAGTCCAGTAATGTTGAAATAGTGTTTCTGTTCAAATGAAGTGAAATCAAGCCCAAATCTGCTCAAAAGCTTTTCTCTCTATTAGAGAAAGCTGTTTCATTCAATATTCAGTGCAAATCTTGCCAAACTGAAACAAGCTTATGCCTTATGAAGTACAATGTTTTCTGCAATGCTGTAAGACAGTTTTTAATGTGTTAGAAGTTATATGCACAAAAACTTATGTTAGGACTTCAATGATCAAGATTGTCAGTTTACAGCTTTCTGAGTCCAGTAATGCTGAAATAGTGTTTCTGTTGAAATGAAGTGAAATCAAGCCCAAATCTGCTCAAAAGCTTTTCTCTCTATTAGAGAAAGCTGTTTCATTCAATATTCAGTGCAAATCTTGCCAAACTGAAACAAGCTTATGCCTTATGAAGTACAATGTTTTCTGCAATGCTGTAAGACAGTTTTTAATGTGTTAGAAGTTATATGCACAAAAACTAATGTTAGGACTGCAATGATCAAGATTGTCAGTTTACAGCTTTCTGAGTCCAGTAATGTTGAAATAGTGTTTCTGTTCAAATGAAGTGAAATCAAGCCCAAATCTGCTCAAAAGCTTTTCTCTCTATTAGAGAAAGCTGTTTCATTCAATATTCAGTGCAAATCTTGCCAAACTGAAACAAGCTTATGCCTTATGAAGTACAATGTTTTCTGCAATGCTGTAAGACAGTTTTTAATGTGTTAGAAGTTATATGCACAAAAAC